>NW_009611161.1:0-28033 GCF_000690535.1 Cariama cristata | reverse complement strand
GGTGGTATATGATGGAATGTGGCTTGGCAAGCTCATCCGCCAGCTCCTTCAGTATCCTCGAGTGGATCCTATCCAGCCCCATAGGGTTGTTCATGTCTAGGTGGAGCAGCAGATCGCTAACTGCTTCCTCCTGGATAATGGGGGGATTATTCTGTTCCCCATCCCTGTCATCCAGCTCGGAGGACTGGGTGCCCTGAGGATAACTGGTTTGACTTAAAGACTGAGGCAAAGAAGGCATTAAGTACCTCCGCCTTCTCCTCATCCTTGATGGCAATGTTTCCCTCTACATCCAGTAAAGGGTGGAGATTCTCTTTGGTCCTCCTTTTGTTAATGTATTTGTAAAAACATTTTTTGTTATCTTTTATGATGGTGGCCAGAGTGAGTTCTAGCTGGGCTTTCGCCTTTCTAATTTTTTCTCTGCATGCCCTGACAACATCTTTGTACTCTTCCTGGGTTGCGTGTCCCTTCTTCCAAAGCTTCTTATTCCTGAGTTCCAGCCAAAGCTCTCTGTTCAACCAGGCTGTCGTCTTCCCCATTGGCTCATCTTACGGCACATTGGGACAGCCTGCTCCTGTGCCTTTAAGATTGCCTCCCTGAAGAATGTCCAACCTTTCTGGACCTCTTTCCCCTTCAGGACTGTTTCCCAAGGGACTCTCTCAACCAGTGTCCTGAATAGGCCAAAGTCTGCCCTCCGGAAGTCCAAGGAATTGTTTGTAAACAGCAGGTCTAGCAGGGCACCTCCCCCGGTAGGCTCACTTACCAGCTGCATGAGGAAGTTATCTTCCACGCACTCCAGGAACCTCCTGGACTGTTTCCTTTCTGCTGCATTGTATTTCCAGCAGACACCTGGTAAGTTGAAGTCCCCCACAAGAGAAAGGGCCAGCAATCGCGAGACTAACGATGCAATTATATGGAAGGTTACCTGATGAGACTAAAACATTAAGCACAGACCTGTGATTTTTCTAGTTACTGCATCACTTGTCTTCCCTAATGAGATTTTTAGTAGATGAAAACTTTACCAAATTATCTGTGGGAAATTTGATTTAGGTCACCACATGATTGGATTTCAAGGCACACTGCCAGGCTGGACAGTAAATTCAATGTGGACACATGGCAGGAAGGGTTGTTATGTTCCTGTGACTAGGAGTGATGGCCAACCTTTCAGTTTCCATCTGTCTTTTAAAAATAAAGTTATTCTTTCAAAAGCCATTTCAGTGCTCTAGCTCTCTTGCTCCATTCTTGCCCCAAAATTTCCAGATTGTTTCACCATGAGCTTCCAAGAATTGTTGCAGGCAGCCTCTGCTTTCCAAAATTCGTATTAGGTATTTGCTTTATTTGATGGTAGGACTACACCTGTATTGCAGAATAGAACTGTTAGTAAGGCAATCAACTTCATGGAAGTACCTTAGACTTTGATAGATCGTTTTACCACACTTTTGGGAACCATGGACATTTGCTTTTCAGTGAATCGAGCCTTAAATTGAATTTGTTCCAGCATAAAAAGTGTATAGCAAAGAACAGTTATTAACAGAGGTAGAATCATCCTTAAAACATGGGTTAAAATTATAGCTGTAGAAATCACAGGCATTTCACTCTAGGTCTTTTAAAAGGAGACAAGCCAAAATTCCTGCATTTGTTCCATGAAAGAATTGATTACTCCCGTAAGATACAAAATCAGGATACATTTTGAAAGCACATATCTTGCATTTTAGATAAGCATACACCAAGACCTGAATGTGCTTGTAGAGGGAGCACGTTTAAAAGATACATGCCTAAAAAGATACATGCCTACCTCAAACAATGTTTCCTCTTATATGACAAGGTTCTTTCTTTAGCACATAAGCTGACAGAGGCAGAATTAAAAGAAAACCCCAACAACAAAACCTGAAAAGAATCGATACAGAACATACTGTAACCATAACTAATGCCATTTTGTGTGCATCTTGGCTGTGCTGATTCTGTTTAGTGTTGTGTCCACCAATGAAAAGGGAATGCAGTCCAAAGCTGCTAGTATTAGGTCAATCAATCCAGCCTACAATTGCATCATTCATCTCCTATATTTACTGAATTCCTGTATCTGTGTGTCAGCTCTGGAACTTCCACTGGGATTCACCAGCTGATGTTGATGCTTAGCATATCAAAACAGAATAAAGATTTTTTTTTTTTTTTAACAGTGACCCTTGGCAGTGTTAAAGAATGGCTGTTTTTCTAGAAGGTATATGATATAGCATAAGCCAAATTGAACATATAAAGGCTGGGAACTCACTGACTGGGGAAGCAGTTCTGCTAAAAACAATGGGAGGTCTTGATAGTCAGCAAACTGAATGTGAGCCAGTAGTAGGCTGTGGCGGCAAAGAAGGACAGCACTATCTCAGACTGTAATAATAGAAGCACAGCCAGCAGCTTGAGGAAACTGAATATCCCCCTCTACTCAGTACTTACTAGGCCATATTTAGAAGACTATGTCCAGTGTTGAGCCTCCCAGTGCAAGAAGGACATCAATGAACTGGAGTGAGCTCAGTGGAGGGCCACCAAGTATGTCTTTGGGGCTGCAGCACTTGTGCTTTGAGAGGAGACTGCAGGAACTGGGCTTGTTCAGCCTGGACAATGGTTGGTTTTGGGGGAATCTAACAAACAGCAGCTTCCAGTACCTATGGGGAAGTTATTAAGAAGGTAGAGCTGGGCTCTTCACAGCGGTGGGAGGACAACAGGCAACAAACCTAAGTTGAAAGAAGGGAGGTTGTGTCTGGATACAAGGAAAAACTTTTTCCCTGCAAGAGTAATCATGCGGTGGAGCTGATTGTCTTGTGATGCAGTGCAGGCTCCATCCTTGGAGGCTTTCAAGAACCAAGTGCATAGAGCTGTGAGCAGCCTGCTCTGACCTCATGGCTGACCATCCTTCAAGCAGGGAATTAATTTGATTAGAGATCTGAAGTCACTAATTATCCTGTAATTGTACAAAAATATTGAGTAAGTTTTCACTCAGGTGATATTGTACAAGAGTTCAGATCAGCTGGGTTTCAGTTCATCTACATTTAAGAGATTGGGGCATTGGCCCAGCGGATGATCAAAGTTGAGAAAGTGTCCCTGTATTCAAATCCAGTGCCTGTGCATTTCTGAAAAATAACCAAGATGACGCATGGAAGTCTTAACTTTTAACGTATGATTGAGGATTAAATAAGATTTCTCTTCAGTTCTACTAGAATGTGCTTGGTGGCAGTGTTATGTATTCTGTGTGTGCGTTTTGAGTATTTTTCTTTTAAATAAGTTTCCTAAAAGTTTATTTAATGAAGCCAAGTGGCACATATTTTGGCTGTAATATATATTCTTTTAAACCTCTCTGCCAAAAGATCATATTGTGGTTTTTATTTTAGAAAGATAATTTGTGCTCTGTTTCGAATGAAATTATAGCATCCTTGGGAAAATATATTTCTGATCAAAGGAAATATTTGGCCCAGTGACACTGAACTTAAAAAGGGAGTGAAACAGAATTTGAATAAAAATGTTCATGTTTTCTAATCCATCTCTACCACTCAGGTCTTATGCCTTCTTTCACAGATATTGCTTGCTTTGTAACTACACAATTAATCAGTTTTGAAATAATACACATTTTTTTGCTGCCTTACTTACATCATTAATAAATTCTTTCCCCTTCTGCACAAAAAAGCCTTATAGAGACAAAATTAAATTGTTTATCTTCATTAATGTTCAAAATGCCTAGTATTATGAGAAAATCACTAAACCATAGGAATTTGATCTCAAATGTCATAACAATTTTTTCTTCACAACTGGGGGAAAAGTAGTTTTATTGCATATTTGGTCATTGGCAAAATTATTTTTAAAGTCTAATGACTGAGATTTTTTTAAAAAAAAAACTCAAAATGGGCATAAATTGTTCTGGAAATGGACATGTGGAAACTTTGCAGAGAACACCTAAACCACATCTTGTAGTAACAACCCACACTTTCTTCAAATTGCATCAAATTTTATTGTTGGGGGAGACACAATATTATTTATCCTAACTCCTGAGAATACAGCGTAAAGGAAGCAGGCCAGCTTCTTCTCTTAGTTGTACCGTGGCAAAAGAGGAGTGTGAGCACAGATGTGACTGGCAGTGCTCGCACGGATTTCAGTGGAGTTGATTTCAATCCTTCTGTCTTTTTGAGTCTTCTTACTTTGCTATAATAGATTAGAGCATGGCGTATGGAGTCTTTAGCAAAAAGAGCCTGAGCTCAATGCCGTTTGCAAGTGTTTCATCCATTCCATTATTTTTATTATATATTAAGTTGTAATCAGTCTTACTCTTATTGATTTTGGTTCACAGTTCAATGTTTCCATTAGTCTCTTCTAGTGTAGACATCAAACAGTGCTAACTTGTTCCCAAAAACCATAGGCTAAGTTCAAGTAAGTTAAGAACTAACTCATAGACTTCCTTGGTTTTCTTTTCTTTTTTCTTTTTTCTTTTTTCTTTTTTTTTTTTTTTTAGCAAAGTACTTTTCCTAAAGTACTTTTGCTAAAGTACTTTACAGAGCAGTCAGCTCTGGAAACAAATCCTCTGAGTTTGCATTAGCATGATGATTAAGAAGATATTTGAGTGCTCTGTCCAGCTTGTGTCTCTGATCTTTCACAGAAAACCACTTAAATCATTGCTACTGGGCAGCAGCTAGATCAAAAGAAGTTCTGGTATGGATGAAAAGTTTTTCTGGCATTGCTGGTGAACGGATATAACACTCAAGTAAATTTCAGCAGTGTTGAGTTTTTTCAAAGTATTGGTTTATTATCAAGTAAGAAACTTACTTGCCACCATGTTTACCAGGAGGAGAGAAGGAACACAAAATGAGCGCTTCATGACACATCAGCATTTCTGCATGTATTCCCAAATCGATACTTTGATATTTTTTTTTCATGGTGTTTCATCTAGAAAAAGCTATTTTCTTGTGAACATTCAAAACATTATCTTGAAAGAACGAACAGGAAATTATAATTTCTGTGTATTATATTCTGGACAAAGGCCTTTTCCTAACTGTAGAAATTCAGTTAAGACAACTTTTTGAAGTTTATAATAATTTCTTTGGATTTATTAACTTGTCTCATTTTGCATAATGGATACATTCTTAGGATGTCCCCCTGCTCATGTTAAAACTGGAGGAGTTAGATCAATGTTGACTATCTTTTTTTAAATTCTGTCCAAAGCTTTAGGTAACCTTCATTAATGCCCTATAATGTATTCAGTAATGCTAGACAAGCCAATGACAAGGGAGTAAGTTCATCACTTACTTAATCAAGACCTTTTGCAATTAAGATGATAAAGGTAAGCTTGTTTTTCACTTGCGTTTCGTCTCTTGGAGAGACTTCAGTGGCAACCTAACTACCAACCAACCTGCAGAAAGGATTTTCCTGTTTTCCTCATCTCTGATCCCCCTTTGGCCTAGACATTAAGAGGAGCTTTTGTAGAAGAAAAGAGTACTGCATGTGATTAATCAGAGAATTCTTCTCCTAGTGCAGACCAATTATATTAGTGTCAGGGGGATGAAGAATCCACAACTATCTTATCTTTGTAATAGCAGTGCGGTTCCACTGCTGGAGAAGGAGAGTACTGCATCTGGTACAGACCTTGCATTCTCCTGTGGGAGATGTGTAGACTTATGCTGTAAATCACTAATCTGACAATGTGGCTTTCTTGCACTAGAATACTTCTAGATTATTTATCGAACTGCTTATAGTCCCATTTCCATGTCAGAACTCAGTGTTATAAATTTTTAAAATTATAGAGAACTTGTCATTTTTTTATTTCTGTGAGTACTCAGTTCAGGGTTGGTTGTTTGACAAAAGTACAAGAACTATTCTAGCTAGGGTCCGTCATTCACGCAGTTGCAACAAGAAAAGGCATGCTGAACTACTGAAGTCTCAACTCTCAGCATAGCATTCTATGTGAAAGCCTTTCTGCTCCATCCAAATGCAAAGGCACTTCATATCTTAAAGCATTTATTTCTATTTATGTTGGACTGGATAGAGTTTTCAAGTATTACTTTTTCTCGAACAGTTCAGTGTTTGCATGTTACTGTTAACATTTGAATAAGTGCTAAGCTAAAATTATTTTGTCCCACAGACGAAGTTTATGTGAATTAAAGAAGCTTTTTATTTGTTCATTTTTGGTTGGGTTTTTTTGTGTTGTGTTTTATTTTTCTAAATGAGTGGAATCAGCTCTCTGTAGCTCCATTACGCTTCTTGACCACAATTCTAGAGCAATTCTTCCTGGAGATCTTTAGAAATGAACTGTCAGACATCCACAGTTGACTATGTAAGGAAGTAGACTGTTTGGCAAGTTAGCTGCTGTTTGGCAACTCCTATCTGCATCTTCTTACCATGCAGCAAAGGTGAGGTAACTCTGAACAGAGAAGTATTCAGGGAAGAGGAATTTAGTGTAAAATACTGACAAATCTGTTATCCTGCATTTGTGTGTCTATGCCATTTTTTATCACAATTTTGCCTGATAAACCTTATCTAACCATTCCAGAGAAATTTTGGGGGTAAGTCCTTCAGTCCTTCAGTTTTTGGTTTGTATCTGAAGTCAGAGATGCTTATTTATACCATCTGATTCAGAAACAATGGGAATAGCTTTCTCGCAGGATTCTCTATACTTTCTGGTGGCAGAAGAAATACCATGACTGCAGCCTTTCTCAGGCTTTTTTGATGTGTGGTTTTGGATGAGGAGGACATTGTCACATGTACTTTGTTAATGGTCTGGAACCATCAGCTGGTTTTCTCCATAATTTTTCTTTAAGAACATTTTCATATTAAGTTGTTTACTTAGTCTTATGGAAGCAAGAAAATCATGACAGAGTAGTCACGTGCTGAGCTGTTCTGATATTTGCATCTCAGAACATAAGCTGCACTGCTGGAAGACTATACAGACGTTGTCATACTGTTTCCATGCTGGAGAATTAGGAAATTTTTGAAATTACAGTCAGGTTGTCTGAAGCAAATGAGATTTTTTGTGTGTGTTTCTGTAATTATAGTAACCAAAAGAAATGAAACTGGGACGAAGTTGCAGGCAACTTGAAGGCTAGATAATGCCTGCCTTTTTTTTTTTTTTTCTTTTTTTAATGAGTTTAGGTTTTGCAAAATTTGCTTAAGACTGTTTTAAAATTTGTTACAGTTCTTTTGTCTTACACTTTCTATTCCAATTCTTACCCTCAAATTCAATTCCTCTGCCCAGCAAAAACGTTTTAATTTTTCATCCCTCTATACTGCAGGTGGTGAAGTGGTACAGTAACAGCAATCACCACTGTGTGGTAACAGTTAGCAAAAAGTGATTTTGTTTTGTCTTTTCATTGTGTCCGGTTCAAGGCCTCATTGTGATGAGGGCCAGTTTCTATCAGGCCCTTCCAACCGTGTCTCTGTAGGCCAACTTTATGATTCTGGAACAGCAAATTTCAGGGTGAAGTTCATGAGAACTAGAGAAGAAGTGGACTTCATCAAAGCTTCTAACTATGGAATAATCTACAGAGAGAGACAAGACAGAGCCAATGTCAGATTGCACTCCAGAAATTTGCTGATCTTATTATTTTTGACATAACTTTTAAAAAAGTTCACAGCTTTCCAAGATGACAACTTGAGGATTCAAATATGGCTGTACTTCAGAGATGGCTGACTTTTACTATTTTTTTTCTATTTAGAGAGCACCTTGTGTGCTTTTTTTTTGTAAATAAGGTCCCTACAATGGGTCTTAGCCCAGATGCTCAAGTTGCTAAATGTTTGTTAAGCTTTGCTAACAAATTTATGACCCTCTCACATTAAAAAATACTCAAACAAACTTGTAGAAGGGCAAATCTTGGAAAGGCAGTATGCGGTACCAATGTATTCTGTGCAAGTAAAACTGGTCCAGTCAGAATTGCTGTATAATATTTAAATTCTGTAGTAATTATGTCAAAACCCCCTAACATCAGTATATTCACATAGTGTTTCTTGTCAGTCAAAACAGAAATCCTCCTGTGCAAATCTGAGCTCATGTTACTTCAGCCTATTTTTTTCTGGACTTGTGAGAAGAGGAAACAGGAGGGTCTTCCAGACTTTTTTTTTTTTTTTCTCCTCGTTTGACAAAAATTTGAATCTTTTGGAAAGGGGACAGTGTGTCCCAAGTGTGACTGACTGGTGGAGGTACTTCCAGCATACATATTAATTTACTTACTTAAAAACAAGAGTTGGGAACCAGTCACAATCTGTAGATTGGTTAGTAAGTAAAATAGGAATGAAGTTATATTTAAACTTGTCATTTTAAAATATATGCACTGTGCACATTGGCTACAGAAGGAGGATCAAGGGCGTTTACTGAACATAAACATTTAACTTTCTCAGTGCTCCCAAATGACATTTCATGGCATAGTATTTTCCACATTCCTAAAGACAATTGAGAATAAATGATAATATGTATGAGGAAAGAATCTGTGACTTTTTTATCAAAACAAATATGAGTTTTTGAGTATTACTTCCATGTAATTATTTGATTTAGCACTGGGGACTCTGTGTATGTATTTTTAACTATGCATATACATACGTAGCTGTCCTATACTGGGTTGATGCAGAACAGCTTAATAGTGAGTCATTAGAGAGGTACCTCATAGCTCATAATTTACCTGCCTAAGTATTAAACACCCTACTATTTAGGTGGAGCATTTGAATTTTTGCTTGACAGCTTCCAATGAAACTGGCATTGACTGATACCTGCACAGTAGTGAAATGGGCTCAGTGCATTCCTTTTGATGAATTGTTCATTCATTGTCATTCAGTTGGTGCTTAACAATACAGGTTGAAGAAAATAGAAGCATTGATTATGGATAGTCAGAGAAAGAAAACTATTTTCTTTAAACTGAAAAAAAGACCAATTCTGGCTTTCACAATCTGAATATTTGGGGTACCACCTTCTCTCTGTTCACATTTGTTTGTTCATATAACACACAGTACTTTTAGAGCATGACAACTTCTGCAAAAAAGTGTCCTGCTACATATGCAAATATTCATATTCTCCACAGTGCCAGCAACGGCCTGCTTCAGGCACCCTGCTTCTAAAAATATATGCACTAATAGCAGAGAATTCAGAATGCAGCAAGAAGAATTATCAGAGATCTGTGACTTTTTACCTACAAGGAAATGTAGGAGAGCTTGGGTTGTTTAGCTGAAAAAGAAAATTTAGGGGGAATTTTAGAAGGAAACAGCCTTCAGAAGTATGTAAAAGGGCATTGCAAAGAGGAAGAGGCAAACATATAAAAAGTCAAAATTTGGATCAACAAAGAGCAGAGTTTGCTGTTATACAAATTTTTTATTTGCAGAAGGATATCAACTAGTCTGTTTACATTGGAACATTTGTACAGCCAACTTTAAAGACTTCTGTTGCACTGTGAGTTATCCAGACAGTGTGAGAATCAGTATCAAACACTTTTAATGACTGGTCGCATGCTTTGAATAGCAAGGTCATTGTGACTATGAAAAATTTGTGTGTGGTCCATAAAGTGGAATATGCTCACATAAAAAGTTACTGAAATAATTTTGAAGGCTGAACGTCTGTTCAGTGATTGATTCTGAACTAAAAGGCACTAAGTTATTCCCGTGAACTGTCCAGCCCCACTCAATATTTATTTTCACTTCTGAATCATTCGGGGTTACTGTTTTCAGGTTTTTCCGTGTATTCAATCCTTATGTTTCAGATTATTTCCTCTCCTAGTACTAGCTTGCATTAATTTTGTTAAAAATTATATAGTTCTTTTCTGCTGATGTTTCCAGTCTCTCATGTCTATATATTTCTCACTCCTTGTTGGTAGAGCTCTTAATAGAGTTATGAATTGCTTGGGAAAAGAAAATATATGCTGAAGATCTTTTCCAAATTATATCTTAAGATATTTCAGAAACATTAGTCCACTTAAAATTATCTTTCAGTGTCACAGAAATCAGCTAAATCCCAGAAAATGGGGAAGTAAAAAAAATATCGTTGCGATTTCTAAACAACACTCTCCCCTACCTTTCAGTTTCCTTCCTGTTCCTGAAACAATTTCACCCCTCCCCCAAACCTGATTATTATCCCTAAAAAATTAATAGAACAGATGTTATGAGAGAAAATTACTAGACTTCTAGATAATAAGTTTGATTCTAGTGATGGCACCTTGCTGCTTTTAATAAGAGAAGAAAGCAGGCTTGGTATGAATCCTGTGTCTTAACTAATGTGAAGACTTCCAGTAGATGAGTGGGATACTGCAAAAGTAGGGTTTTCACGTATGACATTAGTACCCAAATTATGAGGAATCCAGGTGTAAAATGGGAATCCAGGATCAGTATTAGAAGATAGTAAACAACTAAAAAAAATCACTGCATTTGTTTCTGAAACATCATACTCTCTCATTTTGTAGGATAAAGTAAATTATAAAATACCACATCTCAGAGTTACTGTGGACCTGGATTTGACTGCTTGTAGAGATCTCTTAGCAGAACAATGTAAGTTAGTGAGGTGGCTTTTTTTGTTTAATTGAACTAGCAGATGGTTTCTCTGTTGCTTACCCAGTAGCAAGGTAATCAAATGTTAGCAAGGGAAACATTTTTGAAAAAGTAAAACTTGTTGCAACTATATTTATGTCATAAATTCAGAAATTACTCTGGAGTATGCATCTCAATTCATGTTCAAACTTAGGGTATTTGGGAGTACATTTAAAGTTTCAATTCTATCTGCGATTCAATTTTCTATTGACTTAGAACTGATTCTTTCCCATTTTACTAGGGAGAGGTGTTGTGTACTCACAAGAAAATGACTAGCAAATTAAATTAGCGTAAATACAATTAAATAAGCAATGAAGAATCATTGAGAAGAGAGATTTAGGCCACATGTGTTTTCTGTTTTCTCTCCAGAGTGGTGAGGGAGTGTTTGTTCTCCTGTGCTACAGGGGCTCAGAAGAATCGCCATGGGCTAAGGGAGACATGCAGGCCATACAGAGAGGGCTGCAGGTCAGGATCTGTGAGACTGAACGTGTTCCACAGCACCCAAGAGGTGCCTCTGCAAAGGGAATAATGGGAGGCAAAGAGGGAGAACATCACATGCTGTAGGCTTTTCAGGACCACCAATGGGCAAAGTTCAAATCTAACTTATTAATGACCATGTGATGGAGACCGTAACTGAAAGTCACTGTTCTAAGTTGTTTAAAAGGCTAGAAGGGCAGTTATTTCTTTAAGAATTCTTTCCAGAGTAGAAGAATTTTTTATACAAAATACAGGGAGAGGAAGATGGGGAATAAACAAACATACAGAAATGGAAGCAACACCAACTCTAGAATCTGTAGTTAAGAGAGAACCGAATAAAAGTTAGGAAAAAGTCTGGTAATTCCAATGGTTTATCCATCTATTTATGTTTTCTTTCTCTGTCTTCCTCCCTCCTTCTCTCTCCTCTCCCCACATTGTCATCGTTGTCATTTTCTCTCTTGCATGCATCACAAAGGTGCCTTGGGCTACCTAGGAACACAAAACATTGCGTTTGCCATTACAACACAACCTACTTTCAAGTATTTTAAGAATGATCCTTTGCCAGGGATTGCAGTGAATGTTCAAAAGTTTTTGTTGTTTTTTTGCATTATGTTTGAGTTATTTTTTGACAACAGTGAAGTACAATCTGAGATAACTTCCTAAAATGTCTGAAATAGTGGTTAAATGGGGGAGAAGAGGAGAAAAAAAAAAATCTCTTAAAAAGCACTGTGGAGATGTGGGCCAGATCTGCTTGTAAATGGCCAGGTGTACAAGGGGGCTTTAATTGCTGTGGAGACATCCCAAATATCTTACTGGACTACCTGCTTAGTCTGTCAATGAGCAGAATATCTGGGATCAGGGGACCTGCTGGCTTTTTTTTTGTGGATTCAGTGCTTGCTCATCAGAATCTGATGATTTTTGTCCAACTCTTTTCAAGACATAAATTAAACAGTAAGATGTTTTTTGCCGTTCTTGTTTTTAACCAATCCCCAAGTATGGCTGTTGCAGTATGGCTGTCTTCCTGCACTTTGCTCTCATAACTTTCTCATACATTTTCCTGTGCTGTGCACAGTCTTCCTACATGATTAGCCATTTTCAAACTCTTTCTTGAAAGTCAAGTTGTGTTTGCATCTGTTAGAGACTTGGGTCTAATTCTGTAATGCCACCTGTTGCTTGGAGTCCCACTTATCCCCCTAGGTAAAAAAAAAAAGCTGTAAGAAAGCATTGCTACTGTTATGACTGGCAGAACTTTATCTGTTTTCTCCAGAGAGCTTCTAGCACATCATACATGTATTTCTGAAACAGATTTTGATTTACTCAAATTCTTTTAACTTTTGTTGATTACTGTCAGAGCCACCCAAAGAATTTGAATTTGAACAACAACTATGCCCCATAGTTCTCGTGTGGAAGAGACAATGAAGAGCAGTCATAATTTCCCTGTAACAGTCATGATTTTATGGACCGCTACTGTACCCTTTCTCCGCTGCCTTTTTTCTAGATAAAATCTGTGGGCCTCACCCAATCCCTGTTGTTGTCTGGGTGAAATATCCTGGTGTGCGAACCAAAGTGCAGGGTACCTGATTGCATCCCTAATTGCAGGCCTGTGAAATGGCCTGCGCCATGTATTCTGATTTCAACCCGAAGCTTATGTTTGTACACAGTGATGTGTATAGAGGCCTGATTAAGGTAGGGTACTAGCTGACAAAACAAGCACTCAGTCAATTAATTAATCCAGATATAATTTAGTGTGTTACTGAAAAGGCTCATAGATGGAAAAAAAAACTTTGTGCAGGACAGTCATTCCTGACCATCAGGCAGTCAGAAAGAATAGTACACTGGAAAGTTTATTGTAAAAACAAACATGCACAAAAGTACACATGTGCAAGCACTTGTAAGAAAAGCTGTGGCAAGAATCTTAAAAATGTGTTTATGGAATCGTTACAATAATGAAAATATTACTGAAAATATAGTCAAACCAATGAGTATTTGAGAGAGAAAATTACTTGGGCTTCTATCCGTTTGGGGCATTTGCAGAGCTTCTATCACAGCTGGAGTGCAGTTACACCTAGATATGGATGCTCACTGTTGAGTCTGAACCACAAAATTGAACGTGTATGGGAATGATATTTAGGGGCAAAAGAATAGTTAGTAAGGGGGATGATGTAATGTTGTGGCACAGTTGCACTGTGCTTTTACACTTCTCTGAGTGTACCCTGGCTTCTCACTGAGCCTTGCTCTGGACAGAGCCATTTGTCCCAGTTGCTGGGGGACTGAGGATAACAGGGCAGCCTTTCCCCACTTGTTTCCCAGCTGTATTGGCTTGTTCACTTTGGCATCTGTGAGCCCCTTCACTGTGGGAGGATGTAGGCATGTAACTAGGGAACCACCTCAGTGAACTTGGAAATGGTCTTTGTTTTATCCTTTTGACGTGTATATGTTTTATCCTTTTGCCATGTGTAGGAAAAAGGGTAGAAAGAGTAAGATGCTTATATGCCTGTGTCTTGTACCTTCAGCTTTCCTCGCCTGCACTGCAAATCCCTTTCATGTCAGAGATTATGATGTTGGACATGCTCCTCCTGTCTCTTGAAACCCCTGAAAGCCTGATTCCCTCATCTACACTGAGCTGCAATTTCCTAGCCCTAGTACAACAAATTGCTCTAAATGGCTAGAGGGAAAAAGATGACCTTTTCCTTGTGTCTGAATGCCAGAGGTGCCACCAAGAGAAGGTGTCAAGATGATCCTTATTGCAGAAAGACTTACTAGCCACTCTGTGTCTCTTAGGTAGAGAAATATAAATATTCTGCGCTTTTTTACTTGTTGGTCTAAAATAGCCTACAAAGGAAGATTTTCCAGCACAGTGTTCATAAAACCCTGGAGAGGATTAAGTGGCACTTAAATCTTTAGATGGTTCTTGAAAGCTGATACCTTGCATAGTCAAGGTAAATTTGAATTACACTGTATGTGACTGTAGCTGAAACTCTATGCTACACGTGCTAGGGGCAAAGATGTGATATAAGGCTTGTGTGTTTAGTCTGGGGAATTGCAAATACTTTTCAGGGACATGTCATTCCTCTTGTCCCCTTTTTTTTAAATGGGTTGGACAGATTGTGGAACTTCTTTCTCTTGTGTGATAGAATTGCAATATAGTGACGGATGTGGAAGAGGACTTTCTCTGGGCAGTTTCTGTTGTCTTGATAGCTGGATATTAATGCAGACTGTTCCCACGCATAGTAAACCCTCTGTGAGTGAAAACATCTTTCAGGTTAATACCAAATTATATGTACAGGAGTGACATGGTAGGTGCTAAGCTCTCCATGATGGATAAGTTATAGTCTGGATTGTTTGATAATTGTCTCCAAAAGTTGTGCTTTGTCTTATGAGAGAAAATCCGGTACATTCTTTCATAATAAAAAAGGTAATTATTAGAGTTTGTTTTCCAACCCGGATTTTGAAGATATGTCTGTGTGCAAGAAAAGGGGGAGGGAAAGCAAACTTTTTTCCTGAAGTGACAAGTGACAACACCTCTTTTCTTTTTTTTCAGTCCAGTTTCCCAGGGATGTCTTGTCCAAGTGGCCTCACACTTTCCCAAAATAATTTTCTCTGGCTACAGACCAAACACAAGAACTTCAGGCAAAAACGGTTTATTTAAAAAAAAAGTCTGAAGGGGTATCTATTGAGACAGGGCAAAGATTTTCAGGCTTATCATGATAAAGATAGAAAGATAGATAATAATGTTTATTTAGCACTTAGGGCTAATAATTATGTGTTAAAACCAAATTCTATTTTTTGTATGGCTGCTGTAGATTTTCTTCTGTCTAGTTGTTCATATACATACAGTATGTAGGGAATACCAGATAGAAGGACCTCAGTGATACGTCAGACTTCTTCCCAGCCATATTCTGGCAGTGCTCAGTCCCCTCACCATTCGCAGGACTCCTTCCCCAGGGCTCTGGTGCAGAGAAGTGGCACTGTTCAGGGCTTGCTGGTCTCAGTGCTCCTTACTCACATGGGAACAGCAGCTGGTCCAGTAAACAGCACAGAGTGGTGTAACCCTTTCATTCCAGTGCTTTGATCGCTACTTTGGCAGTCTGTCAAAAACATAGAATTCAAAGCTCTCAGCATGCATAGATTGCAGCAGTTGCTTGTTCCAGAAGCTTCCACAATAGCTGCATCCTCAGAATGGACACGTGCCAGTGGCAAAGGTGAGGTTTATGTTTTGGTTTTTTATTTTACAATAATGCCTAGATTTCTTAAGCTAGATTGAGTCCTCTTCGTTCTTTGCCTTGTACAAAAAAAGTAATATGAAATAAGCCATCCCCTGGGAAGTTTAAAGTCTTGGCAGATTTCGTAATCTAAATATCCAAGAGCACAGCAATTGTACTCTTCTCCTTTAGAGATTTGCTACAGAATTAAATAAAACACCCACCTCCCAGCCACTATTTTCTTGCAGTTGGGGAAGGATCTTGTTAGACAGAAAAAGAAACTTAGTGCTAGCTACTGATTGAAACAAGAAGAGAGCCAGCATTTAGAGATTTCTCTTAACAAAATACTGGATGGTGATGAAGTTGCATGACACTGGACTATGTGTAGTCCCTGCATATCAGCAAAGTTAACCTTAAAAACAGGAATAAAACTACCCTTTGGGTCAGTTGCTGAACCTCACATGGAAGTTTTATTTTTGAAAGATCCAAGGGTGAGGAGTGGATGCAAAGTTTCTTTGCTTGGATTCTATTTGCCTTTTAGGGTTAGGTTTCCTATGACCAGTATCTTTGCAGGAATGGCATCTGTAGCCCTTTCTCGCTTGTGGAAGGAAAGATAGACAAGCCTTGCTGTCAGAGCGTGCTATTTTGAGAAACTGCACAAGTAAATATTCAGCAGCAACATTACAGTGTCAGACTGTTGCAAGTGTAAAGTGTAAAACATGGAAATCAGTAATATGGTCCTCATACAATAGTTTTCTCACATATGTAAGCAATCAGTAGAGTCAATTAATGAAAATGGTAGTGTGAATGGGGTAGAGAGGACTTAAACCTGCTGATTACAAAGGAGGTTCCATTATCTAAGAAGGGATGTGCATACATTGTGGCTTAGAGCAATTTATTCCATGTTTAAATAAGTGTTCTATTAAAATGTATAACGTGTGTGTCTGAGCTCCTGCCAACAAAATTTGTTCACTCATTTTCTGATAGACACATGCTACTTTCCACTTAAATTTCCCACAGATGTTATCTTTAGGTTCAGCAAAGTCCTAATTTGGGCATAAATATCTTTTCCCTTTTTGATAAAGAAATTAAAATGTTAAACAAGCCAGAGGTGGGTTTCCTTTTGCTCTGCCTAGGCCGGCTTTATGATGTTGGTAACTGGCAAGATGTATCAAAACCTCACGAAACATGGATGGCAATTGATGCTAATGGAATTAATTTCTAAGTTTGTTGGTGTTTTGATTTTGTTTTAAAGAGGTAATGAAGTGGATCAGGGCCTGTCACTTACCTGAAAACTGATTACAAACAGAAGCAGGCATGATAACGTATTTCACAGATCTGAGTATCTTCCCCAGGAGACTTTCAGCAGTTGTGAGGCGTCACTATGGCATTATGCTACAGGAGAACCAGCCTCAACTGAAAGCAGCAGTAGGGCATTGGGGGTTTTCTACCAGCAAAGAGGCAGACACTGGAAGAAATGCCCTCTGTACGTGTTCCCCCAATTGTGCAACAGCCTCCTCAGGAGGGGAAAATGTCTGCGGCTCGTGCAATCCCTGCCATCTCTGGTGAGCTAATTTTGGTGGATGTTGTGATGCAGGCAATTGTTCTCTTAGAACTGGAAGGAGACACATATATACAATATATTTTGAACATGTTATTCAAAAACTTTCAAATAAATAATGAATTGTTCAGAATAGCTGCTCCAAAAGCAGCTTACTTTCTTTAAAAATCTCCTCGGGCTTTTGTTCATTTGTTTTTTTTTCTTGCATGCCAGCATTTCCCCTTCCAAAGATTGGTAATTACACTATAGCATAGCAGAAAAATCATTATAGGTGGAATTCCCCCCAAATGCCTTTTTGTCTAAGTCCTAGTGAAAGTCAATGGGGTTTGTGCTCCAAAAACAGTTAATTTCTTTTAACAATCCTACCTGATGAAAACAAATTATCACCTCAGTTTTACTGTGTAACACTTACAGAGCCCGCACATAAATTGTCTCTTCAGTGCAGGGCAGGTCAAAACGTTTTTAGTGATCTAGCTTGAAGCAGGGGTCATGTCAGTTACAGCAAAAGTAATTGGTATTTTTCACTTCAGTGTCTGTTGAATGAATGAAGCCGAAGATAAAGCAGTGATGTGTATTCAGCTAAATGCTGGTAGCCATGGAGAGAAGTAGCAGCTCATTGAAACAAAAAAAAAGTAATACACATGAGTCTTTCTTGTTAGACAAAACAGTTTTGTCCAAGAAAGTAAAAGGCATGTGGTAACAATGAGTGTAACTACATGTCATTTTTGCTGTGAGATGGTTACAGTTACAAAATACTGTGCAATTGACTGTTTAATCCCCGTATTAGAAATGCAGCAGAGCTTGGTGTGAACGAAGTACTTTCTTCAAATGCATAAATGACACATAGGAACCTAATTCTTACTATCTTTCAAAATTTCTCCTTCAGTGTATGCCACCACCATGTATACTTTCTCTGGTAGCAGAGACTTTAAAACCTGCCAAAGGCATCTAACTTCTCTGAGAGCTTTCCGCTTCTCGGTCTGGTGCTGCAGATCCAAAGCGACTATTCAAACCCTGGGTGTGATGCAAGAGAGCAAATATTTGCCCCATTAAATAGAAGTTGGGAGAGGCAAGTGACTTGCCAAGTTACAGAGTGGAATTCTTTCATCTCGGCTCTCTTGAATGGCTTTTGGATCCCAATGTTGACGCTTTAATACTGTGTGTCTACAGAAAGAAGTGAAATTGAAACAGAACTGGACAAACATCTTGGACAGAACTTTGCTCACAAAAACCATGAAAGAAAACATTTCAGAGATATACGCTAGTATAGGTAAAGTTTTCTGGTCAAAATAAATCCCTAAGGAAAAGTGACATAAAAACGGTAGCCTCTTATTTCTAAAGTTTTGTAAATGAAACACTTTGAAACCAAGCATTTCAGATAGAAAAATAAAACAAAACTAAATATTTAGAAGTATATTTTCAAAACCATTGTCATTCAAAAAGCCCCTGTCATTAGACCAAAACAAAAATAAAATTAAATGCATCATCCCTTTTGATTTGCTAAAAACTGAAGACATACATTGTTTTAGATTGTCATGCTGTAACTTTTGCAATTGGCAGCAATTGCAAAAGGTATCTGTACAGCCTTGATCAGCAGTTCTTAGATCAGTATTCCCTGATACAATGATCTCTCTTTCAGGTTAATACCTCCATGATAGACTATGTTTTTATTACTGCAACAATGCTGCCTACAGTTGCTGACTCTAGCTTGTCTCTTCATCTGTCTTTCTGAAGTTGAAGCTAACATGGTCGTTAGATTATAAGTGGGAAAGGAAATAAAATAGGATTTTGAATTTGTTTCCTGCCCTCTTTTTTTTTTTTTTTTTTTTTTTTTTTTTTTTTTTTTTTTTTTTTTTTTTTTTTTTTTTTTTTTTTTTTTTTTTTTTTTTTTTTTTTTTTTTTTTTAAAATTTTTTTTTTTTTTTTTTTTAAAGGAAGTAGACAGCTATTGAAAGAATCCTACAAACCTATGTACTCTTTCAATTTTACATAAGTCCTCTTCTACGAGCTTAAGCGGAATATGGGTTTTGCATGGAAGTCAACTTTGTTCTACATTAATTATTTTATTGCTTGTAGTACTCAGCTGTTTCTGGTAACTGACATTAACAAAATTATCTAACCAACAAATATTTTCAGTTTAAATATGAAAAGAAAGAGAAAGCTTGACTTTCTCACATTGAAACACACTTTCTTCATTTTTTTTCTCATGACAGTGTTTGATTGCATCCTTCATTATTTCTGAAAGTATTTAATTTCCTTTTTGCTTTACCCTGTGCCTACAAAAATAAAAGGAGCAAAGTGACTTTAAAATAAAATGGACAAGACAACTGATGTAAAAAAAAAAAAAAAAAAAAAAAAAAGAGGAAGGGGATGCCAAACCAAAACCCTGAATTCAAATGCACCCACACAATGAGTTTTAAGAGAGTCCAGAACCAGACCCTGAATTTTGTGGCTCTGGTTATGCTCTGCTTTGTCCATAACCCAACATGAAATATCTGGGCTGACAATTACATGTGAAGTTTTAATAGGGTAAATGGATTGATTGAAAATACTTTGTGAAGAGGTTATGAGAAAAGATTTATCTAGTAAGTGCAGCCAAGTTTTAAGCCATTATTTCAGATGTGAAGCATTTGGCAATGAGACCATTTTCATCAAAAGGGAAGCCCTAGTTCATTATTTTTTGTCTGAGAGTAATTTGGTTCTTTGTTTAGTGCTACTCAGTCTACCAGCAAACAAAAATTACATAAATAGAATGAAAATTACTTTTTTCTTTAACCAAATAACATAGGACCCTAAAAGGAAGAAATTAATAACATTATTTTACAACCATATGAAGTGTGAGATATGACCTCTTAGTATGCAAAATTCACAGACGCCCCGCCATGCAAAATCACCCCGTTTATTTCCGAGTAGGAACTGGCACAGTTGGCCCAAGTGACTACTCAGCTAAGTGACTTTGTTTATTATTGCAGTGCCCACTCAGAGACTCAATTTGACTGTAAATCCAAGTTTTTTAATCAGAGCTTATTCACCTGAGCATCAAGTTCTCCCTTCTCCCTAGAGCATACCTCTAATCATCCTGTCATGCTAGGAAGTAGTTTCTTCTTTTTTCCCTCTTTCCTCTCTTCCTTCCAGTGGTACAATTACTACGGACTCTTGATTCTTCTTTCATGTTGTGGTACTTCAATCTTCCTTCCTTGGCCAGTTCTTTTGGGAAGGGAATTGTTTCTTTGCTGGACTGTGGTGCTTGCTGCAGGGTACATGGAAATTCAGGAGTATTCTTTGGCTTCCCAGAGAGAGATTCAATTCTGTTCTACTGGATTTGAAGGATTTGATTACAGTAAGAACCAGGCCTATGGAAAAGCAGGCAGACCTCAGAGGACATTTTTAAGAGCAGGAGCACCTTTGGAACAGTAACACAAGCTCTGATAGGGTGGGCATAGAAGAGGAGGAAAGAAGGGAGCCAGAGAGATCCATGACTAATGCAGCAGTAGTCCAGACAGATCTGAATCTTAGCACAGATTTCAGCTATGCCATGCACTGGCTTAACTCTGATTCCACTGAAATCAGACTTCAAGGAAGGGGAGAAGGCTTAGACTGCTACAGGTTGCTTTTATATCATCCTACCTTTCAGTTCAGTTCTGATCAAGCACTGGAGTGTATTCAGTGTACCCACAAACTACATTTAGGGATATCTTGCTGCTACTACTGACGATAATTTTGTTAAATAACATACACTTCCTGTGCCGTGTGTGTGCCAACTTTGTGCATGTCTGCGTTCAAATACAGATGAAAAATTAAATTTGTTTGGCTCGAACAGTTTTCACTGACAGCATAACTCATTCCTCTTGAGTTCCTGGATAAGCTGTAGCTGAAACTATTTGTTCTGCTTTTACTGCCCAGTGCCTGAAAGCTGGGGTTAGAGCTGGCTTGTTTTACATAAAAGCTGTGCTGAGACACACCGACAGCCAGGACAAAGGCATTAGGCTGCCTCTTTCCCAGTCCTCCCAGTTCAGCCACACTTCAGAGAGAGTCTTTAGAGAAGGAATAGGCTTAGTTGCAGATGATAGTGGGAATTCTGTACGACCTTCAGGAATTACATTAAAATGGGTTTCTTTGTATTATTTTTTTAATTGTCTGGTATTTGACGGTACTCATATGTCTACATATCCTTCCTTTTTCATGTTGGAAAACAAAATACAAAACTGATATCTTGCAATATTGGTAATTGCAGTGAAAGCATATTATAAGATCAAAAACTGTCAGCCTCTCTTTGTTGAAAGCATGTCTATTTTATCTTGACAGCTAATTCACCTCAGCACTTTTCCAGGATCAAGAGATGTTCACTCCAGTTAAATGGAGACTCCTCCCTGCTGACAGCCATTTTAGTTAGCATTGGCAATTGCACCAATACCAAATACCAGCTTGATTTTAGAAGAAAGTGTAAAGCTTCTAATCCTGCATATTGATTAGATAGGGTGACTGAGAAGGAAATGTGGGGAGACTTCTAGCTTAAGAATCTGTCTTTAAAAATTGTTCAAAGATTTTTGCAAGCTTATCTAGTAAATACAGGACCAGTTCTGATTTATAGTATGATTAGTGGCATTACTCTGCGAGCATGAGTTGGCCATAAAAATGTTGCAAATCAGTTAAGTCCATGTTCCAACCTTGTAGGTTGCTGCTAGTTAAAAAACCAAAAATTCTGATAAATGGGAATCCGTTGTTACTAACATTCTGTAGCTGGATTGTTCTTTCATTGTTCTTGACTAGGAAATTATGTTTGATTAATATATGAAGGTATGTGCTTCCATATGAAGGTATTAAGCATGCTTACCAACTTTTTCAGGTGTTTTAGTGCTTTGAGATGCCTCAGTTTAGGACATACTCCAAAGAGCATAGTTTTCAGAAGAATCAGAGGGGTACCATATAATTTTGGGGTGTATCAAGTTGGTATGAAATATCAGCTATCACTTTTGAAAGAATGGGCAGTGTAGCAGATGGAGGCACAATTTTTAAATTCTGGAATTTGTACTGTAAGTGCACTAAAACAGATTCTTTGCAGCTTCAAATCCTACATCTTCTATGCTTACTTATTCCTACAGAAAATACCTTTTTATGACTTGCTGCTTCCAGTGTATTTAATATAACTTTTTCTTTGATATTGCTAGTTTTCCAAAATACCAAAACGATGCAAGAGAAACATCATCTGTATGTTTTGCCAAACAGATTGGCTTTGGCTACCCACATAAATTTTCTGGATCTTTTGATCAAATCCTCCACCCTGTTGCAAATTTGGAATTCATGCCAAATATAGCATCCAGCAGTGAGATAAATCTGAATTCTTTCATGTGAGCTACAGCAGGGTTTATAATTCTTATTTGTGATAAATATTCTGTATATATTTTTATCAAAGCTGGTCAAAAAATTTAATCTTCGAGTAATTTGAAAATACTGTTGTTGCTTTTTAATTTAGCAACTTAGCATGCATTCTCAGAAGTTTCTTACCAATACTGGTTATAAGTACTACTGCTTTTCATGTCATAATTATTTGCAAATACATATTGCTAGCCTTTGTTGTTATCCAAATTTTTAGCAGCTGGGAAAATGATGTTTTTATGGGAAAATGATGTCTGGATATTGGAAAACAGAAAACAGACAGGGCTTACCCACTGAAGTCAGTGGGACTCATTCAGAAATTTTTGTTTAGTGTGTCTGACAGAAAGGGGCTTAAATGCATCGTGCTGCTTCAGTCAAGATATTCCCAAAAATATTGTTGGGGAAATATTGTTGCTAGTGGTTTTCAGGAATACTGGGTACAGCCAGATTACCTGTTACTCAAGAAAGCTTAATTCAAAGAGAAACAGGTGTAAAAAAAAAAAAGTGCTCAGATTGCTTGAGGTTGGAAGGATCCTATAAGGGAGAATGAGAAAGCTTAGCCAGCGTGGTCAGGCAAAACAAAAAGAGGGATATGATTGTAGTCTATAAATATATTAGAAAAAGAAGTGCTATTTAAGCTAAGGGAAATGCTGACAGAAGAACAGATGGGTATAATCTAACTGTGTACAATTATTCCAGATTTTAGAACATTTCTAATTCTAAAAGAAATGAGAATCTGTGACAACTTTCCACTAAGAGTACCAGGAGCAAAAAACACCAAAAAACTCCAACCCCCAAACCAAAAAACTCTAATTGATTATAAGCAGAGCCTGAACGGCATATGAAAAAGATTATATGGCATGGTTGCCTGCAAAAACAAGGGACTGAACTCAATGACCCAAGAGTCCCTTCCAATCGGCTGGTCTTAATTAGATATATGAGTATCATGGGAGCTCTTCTAGCCTCCAGCCTGTTCCTGCAAGAGGATCCTTTTATTTACGTAACTTCCCACTGAAATCCCTGCAAATCTGCAGATCCCCACTGACATGTAGGTGATACAGACTCTTGGATCAAATTCCAGGGAGGGTTCATGATCCCAGAAGAAAATTCTATGTCTGGCTTTTGTTTTCCTTCTTGGTTTTGCATGCAGCTTCTGTTTCAATTCCCAAAACTTCCTTCTCTTCATTGATTAATTTTCCTTGTCAAGATAACTTTTCTTCTGGAAGAATGAATTAAATGCTAATAAATCGTACATTTATAATTAAAATCCACATGGCTGGAAATACATGCAGAATACCTGTTGCCAAGGCCTGAGTGCCCTTGTCACTGAAATCAGTGCAAGTGGAGCATTCAGTGGTTTTCCTGTCCTTTGGACCAACATTATACCTTTTATCATTGCAGGTCAGGTCTTGTGCAATGAAACTTTACATACATACTTCTCTTAGAGTCAGTGGGTAAATGTTAAGATAGCCTAAGCTTCCAATGTGTGTGGGGAAAAAAATTGTAGTGGGACTCTGAAAACAAAGTTCTTGATCTGGTAGCACCATAGACAATCACAGAGATTTTTCATGCCCTTTATGGTGCTCCATAATGCAGTGATTTTTGAGACTGAATCCCTGCTTTACCACTTGTGATCAATTCAGAAGACTCGCTGAAGTCTTTCCTTTACATAGGATAATCTGGCCAGTTCTGTCTCTCTTGCTTCACCTATAAATTACTGCAGTATGCTGAGGACTGAACAGATTTGCAAAGGATGTCTGGAGTCTCTGATAGAAAGTCCTGCTTGTAAATTATTATGATAAAGATCTTTCCTAGAAATTAAAGATTGTGTTGGAAGTTCTTACTTACTATGATGACAGATGCGAATGGAATGATTCCCGCTAATTTGGGATGGCTGGTAACAAAGCCTGACAACTTGAGTTACTGCTTTCAATTGTTCAGTGATTCTCTAACGTGCTGTTTTCCCAGGGAAGTTCACCAATGACAATAACCCCAGCTGTTCTTACTGTTCACTAGCTTGCTTTATGAAAGCCACAACCTCCAAAACTTCTGAAGCGATCCCAGAACCGTTTGCTCATACCAGCAGCCATACCAGGGTGGACTGGTAGGCATGCTCTACCAAGAGGCAAGTACGATACCAGGGCCTGAAATGAATACAAGCCAGTATCAAATGCTGAATAAAGATGACTGAAATTTTACTCTCTCTGCATCCTGAGAGGAAAGTATTGGGTTCTGGCAGTTTTCTTTGGCAGTGTTTTATCTTTGAATTTGTACTGAAAATATATTTATACTGAAAATATATTCTGGACACTGTAATCAATAATCTTAGAATTTTATTACATTTTTAAAAATAAGTTATTGAAGCAAACCTCTGCCTTTGACATGGTTTGTGCCATTGTTGAAAGGTTGTTAAATTCAATCCTGATTATTAAACCAATGAAAAATCCATAATACTACTATTCCACTCTGCACTGCAGAATGTAGGTGGGTATCTTGTCTCTGGGGTTCAAAGGCGCAAACACTAATCTGTGACAAGCACAGATCAAGAACCAAGCTTGCAAGAAAAAAGCTGCAGCTCTCATCAAATGCAGGCCAAGAGGTTTCTTTGGCCACAGGTTTGCAAACCTCTGCAAATGCCTCTCTACTCAGAACCTTGTAGCCTGTGAACAGAAAAGAGAGAAATTTTATCCAAAGTGAGTCAGCTTGGAACTCCTGCTGCCTTTTAGCTGTAAAGTGGAAGCTGAAGTGTCTTTCATTATCATGCAGCACCTGACATGCTGCTTTCTGCTTGTCCTTTTTCTCAATATTGTCGTACAGATGACAACTGCAATTTCTCAGTACATTACAAGCAGCAGCAATTGCAAGTGACTTAAATTTAGGCAGTTAAATGTTTTAGAAATGCAAACTGTCTTTATTTTCAAGTGAGTAGAAGAACTGGACTTACAAATACCAGATCGCCTTTGTTTATGCAGAGAACACAGGCAAAGGCAAGACTGTCTATTTGTGAGAGGTGTCAGAACAGCCTCCTTGCTTTATGTTGTTCCTGCTCTTATTTGCCATTTAAAAGCGGTCTATAATCTGTACTGCTGTTTCTTTATCTTCATGGGACTGTCAGTAGAGTGGTTAATCTTTTTTAACAGCATAGGGAAATGGAAAATACAACGTATGCATTAAATACTGTAATTTGCTCCAGAGGATATTTCAGTGGATATTTTGGGCAATTTTCTTTCATTTTGTCTTTATAGATATATACTAGCTCTGCCTTGGTCCCTTTGCCAGTGCAAGTCATTTCAAATTTCACTGAACAGTTTTCTGCTTTGTTTCTTCACATTTAACGTCACAAGTGGTTTGTGTCTGTGGAAGTCCTAGATTCCAAAATCTGCTGGCTTTTTTTCTCTTCCTTTTGACTTGCAGGATATATTAATTGAAATGAAGTTTTGAAGGAATTCAAATCTGCCCATATAAGGAAATGCATGCAAAGCCATAATGGAAACATATAAAGCGTAACCATTTGTCAAAGAAATCAAATCTTTGAGGCACTTTGAGTTTACTTCTTTTGGCCTTAGAGTTTACTTCTCGCAGAGGTCACAAAGCTTTATTATTTGATGGAATTGGGTGATTCTGAGATATTTTGATTTGGATTTGGACAATTTGAACTGAGCAGTTAAAATCATTAGCTACACTTTCATCTCTTAAGTTGACAGCCCTAAGGGGTGAAATTGCTACTCTGCTCCTTTTGCTTTCCCTATGTTATCTGGATTTTCACTGTATTGCTTGTAGGATGTTCAACCTATTTAAAACACTTTGAGGAGGTTTGGTTACAAAGTCTTCAGTAAGCAAGAAGTCAACTTTACCTCAGCATCCTTACATTCTTACACAGGGGGTCAACATTATAGAGGTTAAAAGACTCTGAATATCCATGTAGAACTGTCTTGGGTCTCAAGTTGAAGGTAAAGGGAGACAATCAGGGTGTTCTCTGTCTGTATTATTTCCTTTTTGGCAAAAAGCCTATTCATTTAGTCTGCGAGTTATTCAAACAGCTTGCAAACATATTAATAGTTCCTGAAGATCTTTGATTGCTACTGTACTCTTGAGCTGAGGCCAAATTTATTTGCTAATAAACATAAAATTTTATTTTTATGAACCCCCTTATGAACAATACAAAATAAGGGGGGGGTGTGTAAAATTATTTTCTATAATTTCTACATGTAGCATAATCTTCTGAGAATGTCACAAAATGTTAATTCCAATTTAAGTTAGTAAACTCATTAGGTAAAGATTGTTACCTCTATTTCTCTGTTATGGAAAACCACACCAAAAAGACTGTACCACTACCTTCTCAATCTGTTCAATTCCAACTTTTCAGACTGATATTCAGAAGCATTGAAGAGTAACATCTCCAGTTAAAGCTAGTATTAAGAGTGATGAACGCCTTATGCTTATCAGTCCTAAAATTTCAGAATTATTTACATTCTGGCTGTCCCTGTGTTTGGGTCTCAGAGCAAGCGGGTTTACATTGCCTTGTAATGCAAACAGCTGAGTACCTGCCCTTTGAGGATCCATGCTCCTTCTTTAGGTGGCACTGAACACAGGGACTAAGATGTCTCAAAGTGGGACCCCCAAAATGAGGGAAAAGGAAAGAGACTAAATGACTTACATCAGGGTTCACTGTAATTATGGATAGAATTAAGAGAGCAAATCAGGAAATTGTCACTCCTTATATTGTGGTTGCCGTAATTCCTTTCTCCACATGAAGCCAAATAGAACTGTGTCAGCAAAGGCTTTCGTAGGTATGTATTTTGTATCTGAGGCTGATAGCGTGTTTAAAGCATATCAGAAATGTGCTGTCTAATCTGCTTGCTTTGTATGATCCAAAATGTGCCAGCAATATTCTTCAGGTTAGATATGTCAAAACAAATAACGATGCTGACCAAAACCAGAATTCTGTACTTAGAGTCAAATAAAAAGAAGCCAAAGATCCCACATAAGAATAGACTTTCAGCTGTTGATCTATATTGCTTTGCAGCCATTATGCAATTCCTACTGGGAGACAAGGTAGGAAGTGGTCTATCAAATAGTAGTACCAGGAAAAGTCAGAAAGCTGCACAGAGATTTACAAGAATTACTGATGAAGTATTGCCTTACTTAGTTTTTCTGTGGATACATAATATTCTTTTTTTTAGATGACTTGCTTTATACTGTTCTGTATTTTTTTTGAGAGGCAACGCCCCCGCTCCCCCAAATTACAGTAGACACAGTGCAATTTTTGAAGGGTGTATGGATTTCAGAGTGGGACTGGCTTCTGTCCAGCCTATTCAGAGCACAAGCAGAATGAGGTTGGGTCAGCCTGCACCCACTGGGGTAGACATGTTCTGTGTGGTGTTTTGAAGTGTGTATACATTGGTGTTATGTAAGGATGAAAGTCTTCGCAAATATTCTTGTATGTATATTCCACTGCATAAATAATTTTGACAGCTTTCTTGAATAAATCAGGATTGACTTCATACATACCGTCCTTGAACACTTTTCAAATGTTTTCATATAAATCTCTTCAATTTCACAACCTGTTTATGATGATCTCTTGTGAAGCCATTTGGCTTTAGTGAGAGATTCACTCTGTGTCTGTAGGCGTAACACACCTCTTCAGTATTAGAGAATAGCAATAAGACTTACCAGCTGCACTACTGCAGCTTCTGCAAATGAAGTATCCTTTGTGCTATCGCACTGTTACTAAGGATAAGGGTGCATCTTTTCCTCTAACCAGAGAAAAACTGCAGGAATCTGGTGAAATGTATACAAAGGAAATCTGCATATGATGTATCACTACATCAGATGTTTTGCTGTATGTGATTTTAAATTGAATGCTGGCTTGGACAGGCATACCCTTTGCTGGG
>NW_009611160.1:14270-16488 GCF_000690535.1 Cariama cristata | reverse complement strand
GGGGGTGGGCGAGTGTGAGCATCCCGGGGCGCCTTGGCACCGGGGCGAGGGGGAGGAGGAACCGTTCTGAAATGCGGGCTGACTGAGAGCGGTATTTGTTCGGCTTCTTGTGAAATGCCCACTGTTTCAGCGCTTGAAATTAAACATGGAAAGGGTAGAAGGCAGACGGAGAACAAAATCTCAGCTGCAACTGTGATAATTGTTTTTTCCCCTGAGCAATAGAGCCTTTATGCTGCTTTCCTGCTTTTAACATTGTTTTACAAGTATTTCTACTTGTTATTTTACAGTACATTTCAGTCAGCTTATCTTCATTAAAAATACTGCGGTTTTGCTTTTACTTTGAGGTAACTAAATTGTATGACTTCTCCCAAGAGAAGGAAAACAAAAACAAAAGCCATTAGCAAAAAGCTAGATTTCTACGGTGTAAACGGCGAGGTAAGTTGAGAGAACCGTGGGTCAGAGACACGTTGGGCAGCGATGGGGCTCTGTCTGCCCTTCTGCGTCTGGCTGGGCCGTCCCTCTGACCTCCTCTGAGCCTAGCTGGGCAACCGCTCCAGACATGCACCCCCAGGGTTTGTTAGCTGACTTCAGGCAACAGCCTGCTAACAGCGCAGCTCTGTTTTAAAATCCGAACTGCTGTCCTAGAATAGGGCTGCAGCTGCAAGCCTGTAGTACAGCCAGAGAGGTTGTACGCTGTAGGCGTAGTTAAGATCAACTGTAGGCAAGAGTGGTGGGCTGAGCTCAGCAAGAGTACTTCTGGATAAAACGAAATTCTTGCAAAATTTTTGTGTAATTTGTACGTGTTCTTTATTCTGTGATAAATGGAAGGAATGAAAAAAAAAAAAAAAAGAAAGTTTGGCTCAGATTTGTCACTCAACCTCTGCTAATTCCTGATATTAATGTGCAAAAGGGAAGGAAAACAGGAACAACGCTAGGAATGGAATTTATAGCTGAGCTCAGATTTCATTAAAGGAAGGACTCACCCCCCCTCCAAGAAGATTTTTGAGTATGGTTATATAATTAGTAATGAAGCTGTCCCTTCATCACATTGTTTTATTTCACTGCTGTGCATACACTGTTGGTGTAAAAAGTGGAACAAATTATGTTTATCAAAAAACGTTTTCTCTTGGCTTCAAAACATTATAAAAATATTGTCAGTGACTTGTAGATGAATATTTAGGGAGGAAAAAATAGTTGTTGATAGAAATATATTATCACTACAAATATGTTTACTGCGGATCAGTTGCTGCTTGTTTTAAGGTCTGCGGTTTTGTTCCTTTATTCCTCTCTCCAGGATTTGGAATGCTTTGACTGATAATTATGGTAACGTAATGCCAGTTGACTGGAAATCATCCCACACCAGAGCTTTGCACTTGCCAACGCTGAATCTTTCAGAAAAGGGGGTAAGTTCTGATCAGCAGAAATACCCGCTTTGAATCTTTTGTACTCAGCAGGGAATGAAACAACTTGTGTTTGTGTGAAAGAGCGTTGTTATTAAATGGCTTAAAATATTTTTAGTGTTTGGCATTATACATGAGTGGGTTTTAAAAATAAAAAAATCAAACAACCATTGATGTACGTTTGCATCTCCTTGGGTTGGAATAGTTTGGGGTTCGTTTTAGGTGGATGTTTGTTAAGAGCCAGAACATGGTAGAAAAACCTGTAAAATGAGGAGAAAGTATTTCACATAAAATCTTTCTACTGTCTGTTTCATGTTGATCACTATTCTGGGTAAGGGAAGAAAAGAGATGGGAGTACTCTCATTTTGTAAATCTAGTGTGGACTTTTTTAAAGTTAATCTCATTCTGCAGTGTGGTGGAGACAAAGTAAAAGGAGACTTTTACAGGAAAGGTGACCCAGGAGACACTGAAGTGGAAGAGTCTGGTTTGGTTTTTTTTTCTTATTAAGCAAGGAGAATAGTTGTCTGGGGAGGGAGCAGGGAATGAAGAGCTTTAGAGAGGTTTATGGAAAGGGTTGTCCTCTGATCTTCTTAAAAGTGGATTAAAACGCTTCAGGGAGAAAAGCTAGGGAGAACTCCCATCTCCCAGGTCTTCTGAGGAAAGAAGTGGCTTATCGTTTAAACATAGGGAAGTTGAGTTATGTTGCAAAAATCTCTCTGTGTGTAACCTGGGAGTGGGGAAATGCTTTGACTTCTGCCATCCCTTACATAAACCAGAGCTACTTTTTACTGTGACAGGAACAAAGATTGTCCTGCTGA
>NW_009611160.1:0-14248 GCF_000690535.1 Cariama cristata | reverse complement strand
AGCAGGGGAAGATGGCAATTTGGAACTCACTTTCTCGATTTGATTCTGATGATCATCCCTTGAATTTGACTGGTGTTTATTCTAATTTTTATTAGAGTGCTTGTTCATATTTTCTAAGTGGTTTTAGAGTAATTAAATCCTTACATTTAAAGTAAAAAGCCTTACAAGTCCCCATGCTGTGACCTTGTTGTGTGACTGAAAAATGGACTGGAAGACTGATGGATTTCTTGATAAGGAACTAGGTACAATATAAAAAAATGTTTCATATAGTTTTTGTAAGTTCTTTGCAGTAAGCTATGAAAGAACTACATAAAAAAATGTGAAATGGTGTTGCTGGGTTAGAAAGAATCTTGGGTATGCTGCCAATAGAGGGAAAATCAGTTTATGGATTAAACATATCTCAAGTTTTTTTCAGCTTTCTCTCCACCTGGCATGCCTTTTGATGTGTAAAGCCCGTCTGTTTGGGAGCGTTTGACATACTTTTTTTTCTGCTTCTCTATGTTTCAGCAGTATTTCTGGATATGTGACAGCACATATGGACCAGCTAGTAGCTTGTTTTAACTTTCTTACAAAGAATCCTAACAGCTAAGCAACATTTCCTTGATGCGTTTGAAACTAATAATATGCTGTTGAACTTGTGCTTAAAGTAGTTCTCTTCCTGGTTTAGTAGGAAAAAAGCGTAAGGTGAACGAGGCGGATTCATCTAATCTTTGTTGCTTCGCATCACAGAGCTGTGAGCACTTTTATACAACTCTGAAGGTGAAGGAAGGAGTTGGGTGGAAGTGTTGTACAGTGGTACAAGGAACAGGATTGCACAATTGCTTTTTTATTGTATATTTGTTAGCTTACTTTTAGACAGATCATTCCCTGGTAGGAGTATGAGGACAGAAACAGGCACGGAGTGTGGCTAGTGGAAGGCCAGGTGGTCCTTTTGGCATCAGCTGTAGCTTGGGCTGGTTTAGGTAGTTTATTAGCCTAAATTATCATAATATTCTGATAGTCTCTCAAAATGTTGTTTCTGGAAATGTCGGGAGGGGAAGCTGACCTCCTTCTAGATAAACTGTTATCCTTGCTTACTATCCCGTAGTTGGTTGTTGTAATCCTATATACATGGAACAACATTTGAGAACTCGAGGCATTAAAGAATGTCAAAACCGGGATGTATCTGTGCAGTAGGTGAACAGATATTCTTAGTGGAGCCCTGTCACTCCATGGTTCACGGAATTCAGATTCTGGAAAAAAGTGGACATTTGACTTCATTCTGATGGCGGAAGAAATACAAATTGTATGTTTTCCCCTATCCACTGGCTATCTGAGGATATCAGTAGTATCTTCAAAATGAATCTGAAAACTATTAAGGGTTTTGAAGAAACAGGGAAAATTGGAGGAATTACAACAAAAATTGACAACCAATACAGTGAGACCAAGGATTTTATACAGCTAGTCATAATGCTTGTAAATTAGCCCAAAGATCAGTTAAAGTGATTGAGCTCAAAATGTCAAAGGTTGTGGGTTGGAGCTTTTGGGGGCTGGGGGCTTTTCTAGGTTGGTTTGGCTGGAATCTAGTAATAGACAAAGTGCAGAAAAAGCAAACAACTTTGTAAACAAACTAGAATATATCACAGTGTGAGAGTAAAATATGCCTGACTGATCAAGGAGGGGACTTGAATCTTTTCTTTTACTATATGTACATCTTCGGTTTTGAAGGATGAGTGTGATTTGATGGTATATGTGTGGGAACAGTGTTACTTCTGTTTCCTTTTAAAAAGACGTTGAGATGTTCAGCAATATATTTTAAAAATAATCTGGGGTGATAACCACGTTCTGTTTTTTAAAACAACTTTTTTCATATCTTTTATTATGTGAAAAAGTAGAACTGTAAAAGCATGTAAAATAACAGGTTTGTGTAGCGTTAGAGATTATAGATAGGTTTTCACCTCACACCAACAGATGTCTATCTTCATTTAAGTATCTACATTGGATTGACTGCCTTCCGTGAAGATATCTGCATGTCATTGTGTTTGGTTTTTTTGTGTGCTGAGGGTATTTAAGGACTTTAAAGACTGACAGCTAATTTAACTTTCTCCAATTGCAGTTTTGATTTCAGTTGTTAAGGTACTTCAGTTTCCAGGTATTTGACAGCAAGAGTCATTGATTCCATTATTATGGGCAAGGAATCTATTTCATTCTTAAAATTCAATATTAGTTCTTTTGGTTTTTATATATGCACATGTGTTTTTTAATATATATATGTGCACACAAATGTATGTATATATAAATATTTATATAAATCCACATTTTCATGCTTTCTAGGTAAATGATAACTTGAACCTTGATCTGTCAGATGACGAAGAGCTGAGAGAACAGTTGGACATGCATTCTATCATTGTTTCCTGCATCAATGATGAACCACTCTTCACAGCGGAGCAGGTAAAGTGTTCCGCAAAGACAGTGGTGTTGGTGTAGTATTTGCTTTTAGGCTGCAATTATTTTTTGTTTTTCCTTGCTGTTCATCATAGCTAAGCTTCTTGATTGTTCCTTATTTAGGGTCATAATAATGTGTGAGATATTACTATGTTGGTCAGATTTGAAAAGTATTCCAGTGCTTCAGGTGAGGTTGATAGTCCAAGGTCTTTAAAATCTTTATACATTTCTTACCATGAATTAGTCAGAAATACTACTAAATTAAATATATGTGTTAGCAAGCAAAAATATTTGCAGCACGTTGGTGGTATTGTAGAGTTTGTAGTTTTCCAGCATGACTGTATGGCCATTCCTAGCTTCACATGGCTTTGTGGTTAGTGAGAATTCTTTGAAGTTTTTGCCTGGTATGAGAGCAGATCAGCAGTTCTGCTGCTAAGCTTTCAAATTACTTAGTGTCTAAAGGCTTCTGTTCCAAATCTATGGATTTACTTAAGTTATCTTGAAAATTGCTCTTCTGAGTAAGGTTAATGACTGTCCATTAAGATCCTGCTTTAGTAAGCAAACACAAGAGTATATTTTTCTTGTTGTTTAAATGGTTACCTGCAAACGGATAAACATGGTTATTAAGAGTACGAAGGACAGGATTGCTTGAACTGCCTCAGCTCTTTTTTACTGTGAGGTGGATGCCAGCACTGCCTACAGCCTTTAAACCTGTAAAAGTTGATGTGTTATTTAGCTATTTGGTTAATAGTTTAGCCTGTAGAAATATGGTCATTTCTATACGGGAAAGTAAGCTCTGTATGCACAGGATTTCTGTTGTCATGCTTTCTATCTGGCTCAGGTCTTGCGCTCACCAATGCAAACCAGCCTTGGGTTATGATGGATCAGTTCATAAAACTTCTCATAAACGCAGTAGATTCTCAGGTTATTCAGAGCACTTTTTTATTTGCTTAGAGAAGTGTGATGAAATGGGGGATGGGGAGATAATTGATTTTTGTTGTTTCAGCTGAATACTTAGGAAAGATATTCCAGCTCACTCCTTAGTTCAGTTCTCTTAAGCGGAACCATAGGTACCTTCATATAGAAATAACTGTGTAGTTTCAAGGGACTGCTTATTATGAGATCACCAATTTATCTTGAAAAGCTAGGCTTATTCTCAGAGAGTAAGGATGGAGAGGAAATGTCAATATGATTTTGTTGATTCTCTTCCATCCAGTCTTGGTATTAGTTTCATCCATCAGCATCTTTGCTAACTGAAATTTTGAAAAAAAAAAAAAAGAAAAAAAAAAAACAAAAAACACCACACACAAAACCACCCACCACACAAAAACCTTAAGCTCTTAACTGCCTTGCTTCAAATTGCAGGCTGTTTCTCTTTGTGCAGGAGGGTTTTCTAAGAGTTTTCATTTTTTGAAGGTGATTGAAGAAATAGAGGAAATGATGCAGGAATCACCTGATCCGGAAGATGATGAAACGCCCACCCAGTCAGATCGGCTCTCCATACTTTCCCAGGAAATTCAGACACTCAAGAGATCCAGTACAAACAACAGCTATGAAGAGAGTAAGTGATATTTATTTAGTAATTTGCTCTTATGCTTATTGAAAATAGTTTAAAGGGTAAGTTTGCCATGTGTTTGATTTATAGCAAGTCCTTCTTATGAAATATCTGCATTCAAAAATATTTTCAAAATGCTCTGGAAGAATAAACTAGATTTAAAACATAAGTAGAAGATTTACCTTTGTCAGCTTTCATAACTTAGAATAAAAATAAAACTTTATAGAATTTCAAATTAAAGCAAATATGCTGAAGCTTGATTCACTGGAATGAGGTCCCTTCATAGGGTAAAGTGATAGGTCAGTCATTTTTATTAAACTTTATTAATTTCTGTATTTTGAAGTGAGACACTTTCTTGAGTCCAGTACACTGTATTTAAGAAGATTAGCTAAAGTTCTTGAAAGCTATGCAGTAAATAAAGAAAAAGATGGGGTTTTGGTACTGTTTCCGTAACCGCAATGTATCTTGATACACAGTAACACAAAAATAAGACAACTATTCCTTTTTTTTTCCCCATAAGGACCTTGCATATTTTTCTGTCCTCCCCTTCCACTCCTCGTCAAAAAACTTAAAAGTTGGAAAAAAAAAAAAAAAGAAACAGCTTTGTATCTTCTTTTACTCAAATGAAATAATCTGTTCTTCCCTATACAAATCGAAAGGAGAAATTACATGTGTAGTTTAATTGTGGTAGGTTGAATTGTATGTAAAAGAAACCTGTGATTAATCAGTTTCATGACGGAAATTTGTTTCATCTGTGTATTTGTCAAAATCGATTTTAGAAGGTGATAGGAACACAAAGAATATTTGCTGGTCCCTCTTACAAAGTTTGGTGCTTTCTTTCCTGTAGTCTGGGTCAGTAATATAAATTCTGTAGGAGATTCAGAAAAGTGGCTGACCTTTTCTGACATGAGTTACGGTTTCTGCTACACTTCAGATTTATGGAGGAGATCCCATTTTCATGGTTGGACTCTTAGCTGTCTCAACACATAAATTTCAGGAATGTGAAAGCAAAGTGTATCCTGCTTAGCAGGTCTTCCTGCTTTTCTGACAGTTCCATATGTCCTTAGGTTTGGAGCTAATCAAGCTTGCTTGATATTTCATACCATATTTTGCTTTGCCTCAAGAGTTCATCTTGTCTGTTGTATCTTTATGGTTTAAAGGTCAGCCTTGACCGAACAATTCCTTCAATTACTTTGGCAGATAATTTAACTTTGCTTCACCAGTTTTTCAGAATCTGCTTTCATGTCGCTATTTTATGAAAAGCTCTTGCTACTTTTTTTTTTGTGTGCGAAGCTGCTTCAGAATTAGTCCGAATCTCTGAAACTGTTGCAGCGTTTTCCTAGAAACTGCCTGGCTTCTATAGGTGAAGTCAGAGGTGTTAATGTTTAGGATTGAGAGCAGGAAATCAAAGCTGTATTGACTCTTTTCTTGGATAGGAAAAGACATGTATTAAGGCAGTCCAAAAATAAAACCAGTTACAGCTCTGGTTACACAGGTGAATCCTTTAGCGTATGTATTTTAAGATTTAATCCAAGTAGTCTTCTGCATTTGAATTACTCTGTCTTCGCTCATCTGCGTCAGCGGAGTAGTTCCTGTGTAGCCCTTTTGTAGGCTTTGATAACGACAACTGATCTGTCGCAAACAAGTCAGGATTGCAGCTGGGTTATCTGCACCTGTGTTTGGAACAATAGTTTCTTAGGCTGTGAAGGTGGTTCTTAAGTGTTGAGACTCACTGGTGCACTCTCTAGTCGTCTTTCACAAAAACAAAGCAGTGGTGCAACCTGTGCTTTTTAGACTGTCCTTTCTACTGAATGCATATGGAACTTACTCTAATTTTTAGCACAGAATATACTCAGTTTTGCAGACTGTAAGGGCCTGTTCTGCGAATTGCACCCACAGAGCACCAGACAATCTTGTCACTGAATTTACCTTTCTCCCCCCTCCTTATGTTTGAGTTGATGTTACGATTTGCTATTGCTGACAACCAGAGTTGACTTTGCAGAAAGTTCTTGCTGTGGTGAGACCTGCTGTGGTGTGTGCAATGACTGTGAGCACAGCCAAGGTCAGTGTTACAAGTAGAGGCCATAACCTGCATGCTACCTACTTCGAATAGTTCAAACAACAATGTGGGCGATGGATGGTTCAAATTACTTGAAAATTAGATCCTTAAGCATGTGGTACTGTTACAGTGTTTGAACAGAGTTTAAGGCCTGAGCTGCTCCCAAAAACTGTCTCTCCTTGCCAGAGAACTGCCTTAACAGGTTTCATTGCTTTTTTTTTTTAGTGAGTGAGTGACAAGGAGCTTTCTCCAGTCAGTTTTCCCTGCTGTAATTTAAGAGAGAAAAATCACATTTCACCTATTACCGTTGATGCTTTTAAGAGCTCTACTTTTTTGTGGTTTCTGGCCTTATTTGTATTTTTCAACACTTGTCTGTAAGCACTTTCCCTTATAGCAATTTTTTTTAGACATGACATTTACTAGTCTAATTCAATTGTAACCAGATAATTACAAACATCTATGCGGTGTCCTTAAACAGATTGTACCCGTCAATGTAACCAGGACCAGCCATTTCTTAAATGCCAATGAAAACGATGTTCTTTGACATAGCAGCTGCTGGGACTTACTGGCTTCCTAGGTGTGTCAGACTTCATTGGGAATGGAAAGCAGTCCTCAAAGAACATGCTCGCCTGTAATGCAAGCAAGCCTCAGAACATTCTTCTTGGTCATAATTTCACTCTGTGTAACACATGACCCAATAGTACCTTTAAAATGCAAACCTGGAAGGTTTTTTTCTTCCCAAACTGACGTTTTACAGGCTTCTGATTTAGCTGTGACCAATTCGGTCTCATACTTTCTTAAAATTATTAATGCTTATTTTTGATTGAAACAAGCCTGCCAGCTAATTTTGATCTAGTCCTTATTTCAGGCAATACAAGGCCATGCTTTTGACTACAATCCCCAGACAAAGAAAAGTGGAGAATTTTGTTGTTTTTTCTACTCAATGCATCTAAAAATACTACCATAAAAGCTTGGCGCAAGTTTTTATTAGCATGCATGCATACCTTGGCAATAGCCCCCAGAAGATTCCCTCAGTCATAGACTGTAGTTTTTGTATTACTGTGGGTGAAAAATCCAAGGGTTCCAGTAATGCCAAAGTGTTGATTGTTGTGTGAGAAAATATGGAGACCTTTTACTTTCAATAGTGTGTGCAGGTGGAAAGTGATAGTTAACAGAAGTGTCAGTGTTAGAAGTTTAGCACTTACTTCAGCTTCCTCAACTACAACATGCTCTTCGTATTTGCAGATGATCTCAGATTTCTCAGAAAGAAGAGAGTTTAACCATCTTCTTGTTGCTAATCTAGTTGCCTCTGTGATGTGTTTATTCCTTTAGGAATATTGTTTTATTCTATGTGGTTTTAGAATCTTAAATCTTTGTTTTGAAAAATTTCAGAGAACTGTTTTCTTGTAATTCCCACAAGTATTCTCATGCTAAAAATCTTGACAGATTACTTTTTTTATGAACTGTTTATAGGAGTAAAAAGATTGTCTGTTGCTGAATTAAATGAACTGCTGGAAGAAATTGAGACTGCCATTAAGGATTATTCTGAGGAACTGGTACAGCAGTTGGCTCTACGAGATGAGTTGGAGTTTGAAAAGGAAGTGAAGAACAGCTTCATTTCTGTCCTCATCGAAGTACAAAACAAACAGAGAGAACACAAAGAAACAGCAAAGAAGAAAAAGAAGCTGAAAAATGGTAGTCCTCAGAATGGCAAACAAGAAAGAGGTCATATGCCTGGAACAGTAAGAACATTTTTGAAACTATTGATGCATTTAAAATATTTTTTGGGTTTTTTTCCCTATGGGAAATAGTGGTCCTAGGTTATATCACCTGCTTCCATGCCGCCTTTTGCAGACAAGGCTTGGGCACTTCCTGTTGAGATTTATTTTTTTTCCCCCAGAAGGTCATATATTCTTCTCATACTCAAAAAAGATGTTTTAATTTGCAAATTAGTCTTGACTCAGCATACCTTTCTTGAAAAAAACCTGTCTTTGGATGTACTGTGTGTTCTGTTGTCAGTAGGCAAACTCATTTGTCTTGTTTGATTTCACTGGGTGAATTTTAGTATGTGTGTACCACCGTTAATCTTGAAGGAAATCCAGTATTATCGTTGGTGTAGTTGTACAGATATTTATTGATCATGTTGGTTTTTAGGTAGGAAAAAAGTAAAAGTCTTACCCTGTATCTCTTGAAACCTGTGGCAGAGTTACTACATCCAACGAGAGACAGGGGTGAGACCAAAGCGTAGTGCAGGTGTACAGGGAGGGGATAATTTCTTTTGTTCTTTACAGAATATAACAACAAAAGGAAAAATGTCTTTCAAACAGTTTGAATAATAGAAGGCAGAGAATGAAAGAAATTAGGTTATTATCTTGTCAATGCTATTTTTTTTCTTTTCTTATCTGTCTAGTATAACTTAAATTACTTAAGTGGGATATTAATGTTAGAGCTCCGTAGTGTCTTTTATAGGATGGGGAAAATGTCGCAAATGTATTGGCTAAGTCCCAGAAAGAATGTTTCAGTTTGACATTAAAAGGTTTTTGGGTTTGTTTTTTAAACATAAGGAATAAACATTGGTAATGAAACATTAATTCTTCAGAATCTATTTCTAAACTTACAAGAATAAGATACCTGTGATACAACCCACATGGAGTTCTGATCTTGTCTGTGTAAGGAAAAGTGTTTGTGTACATAGCTAAGTTTTGCTGGAACTCTGAGAAAGTCTACGTCTGGAAAACAACACAAAATTGACATCCCTTTGCAGGAGCACAGTAAAAAGTTCAAACGTGGTGGAAAAACAAACAATGGTGTTCTTACTAGGAAGAAAAATAATTACTTGGTTTGAAACTTGAGTCAAGTGATTTGTAAGCTGTTCTGGTTAGCTTCAAGTGGAGAGACTTGCATGATGCTTGGGAGTGTAACTGTACGTGGTCCCGATATAAAACGTTTTCCTGTTTGGGTTTCCTCAAGACATAGATGTGTCTGCTTGCTTTCCGAGAGGCTTGAACAAACTAGCTCCCAAGTGAGACTGCAGGCCGGGTATGTGTGTTTCCTTTGAAAACAGCTTTCACCACCACCACGTACAGAGTTGAGAGCCTTCTCCCAGAAAGAGGTGCAAGCTTTGAAGGAAGCACTCCTTTTTTTCGCCTTTTTGTAAGGAAGTGCTGAGAATGTGCATATACATAGTATGTTCAAGTAACTTTGTGAAGAGTGAGTTTCTGTTAATAAATAATGTATCAATTAGTAATTTTATTAACTAAAGCTATAATGAAGTCTCATTAAAATACGAAGGTTGGAAGTAGGGTTAAATTTCCCTACTCTAAGAAAATAAATCTTCCTGTAGATACTATAGTTGAATTTTAAGAAATAGAGGTTTTAATTCTTTGTCCTTGATACAGTCTTTTGGGTAAATCAGTTTCTTAGACTTCGAAAACTTTCACCTGTCTCACAAGGGCAAACTGGGGAGTAATTAAAAATAGTCAGGGCTTTGAAGATACCACTTCCTTTAAATAGAATATCTTAAAAGAGTTAAGATGGCTTTGGCAATGTCTATGTCTGTTTACTGACCTCATTGTGCTTTAGAAACAAGTGAATACTGTATTCCAGCACATTTTATTCCCCCTCCCATAAATAAATACATTCAGATAAGCATGCTGAGGTGTGTGCATCATACTACCCTGTGTCAGCAGCTTGACGGTTTCTTCTTTTTATGTTCTTGTCGGTTGCTGATTTTTATATCTCATGCTAAACATCAAAATTGTCTCTTTTTTTTTTTTTTTTTTTTTACTTCTCTAGCAAGCAAAAAGGATTACAAAGTTCAAGAAAAAAATTACGGTTGGGTTATGTATTTTTCTTTACTTGGGTTCCATGATTCCATGTAATGGAGCTTTAAATTAATATGGGTGCATTATTAACCAATTGTGTATATTTTATCATATTACCAAAAAAATGAGGAATACTAATTGTTGCTTCAGTTGTGGAAAAGAAAACATGAAAGCATAAAATGTTTTAAAGAGGTAGAGCTGAAAATGACTACCTCGGAACACTGTTTCTAGTAGGTGGTTAAAATCTGAAAAATTGGTATGAGCAGTGTCTCTCAAAGTCTGTTGCTCCACCAGGAATTTTAAAGGAGCTTGTACTGTGAACTGAACTTTCAGAAATACTATTTTGTACATTTCAAAATGAAACAGCCTTAAAAGGCAAGGCTCGATTATTGGGTCTGGAGTGTGAAGGTTTTGATTAAATTTTTATGTAGATATACAGCTCTACCTGCCATTAAAAGGTTTGCTTTTTAATTACAAAAACTAAGTAGGTGAATGAAAAAATAGAAATGTGCTGAAACACATTTAGAGCTTGTCTTTGTAATTTGTCTTATAGTCGTGATAAATGCTGATTAATAGTCTTCTGAACTTTTCTCTGTCCCTTTTTTTCTTTCTGCTATGTTTTCACTACTTTTAGCGCTTCAGCATGGAAGGGATCTCAAATGTCATACAGAATGGCTTCCGCCACACGTTTGGAAACTCGGGTGGAGAGAAACAGGTGCTGGGCTATCTTCTCTCTTTTCCTCATTCTTTGCCTGCACTTTTGGTAGGAGCTGAGATGTTGTAAATTGACAGTAGTTGAAGATAAATGCTGAGACAGGAAAAAATAGGACAGAAATGTTGGAATTGTACTTTTTCCGTGCCTCAGGACTATGATCAGCCTGCAGTCTCTTTCTCTCCTCAACAGCTCGAGACAGTCAGGACTTGGCATCCTGATGCACCGAAACAATAACCCTTGTTTCTTACCCAAGACTAAAAGTCTGGGCATAAAGCATGCTTCAAATACATTGCATGTCTGTAAAAAATCTAATATCCAGTTGAAGAATGTGTATCAGTTTAGACATAACATTTCATCCTTCAGCATTAAGGACTTGGGTAATATCTGCAACTGAAAAAAGGTTTTTGTTTTCTTTTTTCCTTCAAGTGTTCAGAGCTGATATATCTGAAAACAGCGTAGCATCTGGAAAACGCATGGCCTCTATTGTATTCCTTTTTGCCTTTGAAAACTGCATGATGTTAAAAGCAGCCAAATATGTGCAATGCAGATTACTGATATAAAATACATAAACCATAGGCAAGTTTGTATCTTTTCATTGACTATTTAAATGTTGACATATACAGCATAGAGACCCAGCTTCAGTGGGTATCGCTATAGATGTTACATATACCTAAGTAGCAAGATTCTTATGCATTATTTCAAAGTAATACTTCATTGGTTGTTTCAGAACTGTAATATGTATTTTATTAAATGCTTTCTGTATTTTAGGAAGTGTTAATGCTTATGCTATTGTTTAGGCTTTTGGCATGCATTACAAAATACTGGTATTTCACACATACCCCCCATTATAGTTTAAGCAGTTGTGTCAGAGGAATGTGTTAGTTTACCCCCCACCCCGGTGAGAAGTCCATTGAGGCAATAAACTGCCTGGTAGTTTAGAAGTCATGGCTGATCAGGCTTTTGTCTGAAGGAGGACTGGAGTATCCTGCAAAGGAGTTCAGGAGGTAAAACAGCTCCTCCCAACTCATTCCCGAATCCTGAGGTTAGAAATCATGGACTTGCCCTCTTTCTCAAGCAAGGTATACATGTGTGAGTTCATGAATACATAGATCTGGCTATTTGTCCCGAGCTTTGGGGATCTTGAACTCACTCATAGAGCTTACCTCACGGAGTTTTTAATCACTCTACATTACCTCAATACTGGTAAAGTAATAGCTGTGCTGTTGGGTGTTTTTTTTGCTATCTTTACCATTTAATAATAAATTACAGCTGTTTACATCTATCTTTAGCTATTTCAAATATCATGTATTTTCATAAAGTGAACATATTTAGCTATGCCAGCCCCTCTTACTTTTGGTTAAAAGACTTCTTTTATATGCCTGTCTCTATTCAAATGCACCTTTTCTTCTTTGACTGCCTCTTAAGTGTCTAGATATAAGTAGCATAATCATATCTTAACAATAACACTGATTGGATAACTCTTCCAGTCACTTTTTGAGTTAGTTTACTACTGTTACTCTTCATGTCGATCACACTTTTCCCCTGATTTATCTTACAGCATATCTTTGTTAGTGGGGTTATGGGGGGTTTTTTCCCTTCCTGTATCCTAAAGCCCATCATGGAAATAACAAGAACTTAAAATAAAAAATAGGGGAGAAAGGTAGGGAAGATACCAGCTCTTTTCTGATTTAGTCCTGGAAATCCATTTTTGTATGGCACTTGTTTTTTGTTTGGAGGTTTTCTGGTTGGTTTCTGGCACGTTACCAAACTCTGGCCCTGCTTTTAAAATATTGCTGTCATCTTCTTATTGCGGTAAGTTGCAAAGTAAAAAAATTATCAGGTGCTCAGTTGCTTAATGCTGTGCTCAGAATATTCATTTGAGTGTGTTTTCCGGATGTATTGTCATTACAAACTCACATTCAGGTGTTCTCTACTGGCAGGGAAGAGTTAGTTAATCCAGAGTTGTGCTCAAAAGAAAAAAAAATGCAAGGACAGACAATTTTTTGTGTACCTTAGAAGGTAGAAGTTCGTACATGTAAAGTCACAACATAAAGTTTATGACAAGCTTGTACAGTTATTCAGAACTCTTTTCGGTCTTTAATTTTAATGGTATTTACCACCTTTACTATTTTCTGGGTAATATTACTCTGATAGCAGATACTATCCTTTTTAAAATTTTAGTCTTTTTTTTTGTGTGTGTGTATATTTGAGACATAAATGAAAATTACTTGGAATTTTTCAGCGTTTAAAGAGGAACTTGCAGTGGGAGCTCCCTGTTCCCATGTGGTAATGCAGTTGGAAAAAAACACCACCAACTGCATAAAAGCCATTGAAGTGTTGGTAGCTCTTTCTGTGATCGTATTTCCAGAAGAAAATTCAAGATGGTCATCTTCATTTTGATTTTGGGGCATGTCAGACACTTTTTACGGGTGATTACAAATTGCAGTGGGAATTGCTGCTTATCATATTGTCAAATCTGCTTCAAAAATTTAGAGATCACAGTAGACTTAATACTTGGTCAGGTCAGTAAGCTATACTTTAGTCATTTTTTTCTTGCTTTTCATAATGTTATCCTTCGCACAGCAATTCAGGAAATGAGTTTTTACAGTGCAATTATAGAGACTTATTGTTACAGCAGCAAAGTATTGATGAGAAAAACAAGATGATTTCTGGAAGCTAAGAAAGAAATTACTTTTTTTTTAATTACTACTATTAGAGAGGAAAATTGGCAGGTGGAGTTTACAGGAGAAGGAAAACAGGGAATATTGGTATTTGGTCCATGTCCTAGTAATTTATTGTCTAGGTAAAGAGTAGAATGCCACTTAGTTCTGAAGGCTGGAAATGACAGCCTGAGGTCTGATTTCTGAGTTAGAAGATCTGCTTTCATCTCTGACATTTGCAGATTTAACAGCCTTATATCTAGGTATTGATTCTGATAATTTTAGTAAGAGTGCAGTTCTGTAATAATACCTGTCAGTTACATCTGCTGGAAAAGAAATGGAAAAATGAGTGTTTCCTAAGAAGCGTTGCATCCTTTGCTGTGTGAAGTGGATGTGAGAAACGCAGAAGGAAAAGGGAGGGAGAAAAGCACCCTGTGTTTGCGTAAGGTCTCGGTGAGGCGTCAGTCCATCCGCTACAGTAGGTTCCCTTCAGTCACACAGAACTGAGTCTCTTGGGCTTTTGGGCAAAGGATATAGTTGAGCATGAGATGCCTGATCCCGCTCGAAACATGGCAAGGGTTATAGCTGCATTTTGGCAGCTCTAAATCTTCTGCAAAGTAAACCTCTTCGCTGAAGTCTGAGTTTCGCTTGACTCTTGCTGAAGTGCTGCTACTAGGAGAGAAGGAGACCTTGTATACAAGGTGTTTTCTGTTTGGTACGTGGAGAACTATGTATCTCAAGTTGAATGAGAGAGAGAGGGTTGCTTTGCTTAGTGCTGTTAAGACAGAACAAAGCTCATGTTGAGGGAGATTTCAGGAAGCTTCTTCATTAGGGAAAATTCCGGTGATTTCAGTACTTTTGAAATGCTGACCTCTTTAAGAAGAATATGCATTCATATGGGCTTCAGAGATGTTGCCTAAATGCATTTTTAAAAAGAGCAACAGGATTGCTTCAAGAATTTCAAAATAAATCCTGGTTGCACTGCAGGTGTTAAAATTCTGAAAGATTTAA
>NW_009611159.1:7525-38975 GCF_000690535.1 Cariama cristata | reverse complement strand
GCCATCGCTGGACCTGTAGGTCCCAGCCTCAGCCCGCCTCGAGCGTGGGTTAGGGTTAGGGTTCAGAGAGCTCCAAGGCCTGTGTCTCCAGGGGCACTGGGGCTGGAAAAGGCATGCCGAGGGGAGCGCGGCACAGCACTGCACCAACATTGCTCCTTCCATGCCTTTCTTCCTCGTCTGGGCCTGCCATTGTGCTGGGGAAGCCCAGGCTAAACCTACCCCCTTTCAGTTTCAAACCATCGCCCCTTGTCCTGTCACTACAGGCCTTGGTAAAAAGCCCCTCTCTTTCTTATAAACTTCTTATATACTGAAAGGCAAACTGAAAGGACTCTTAACGTGTCTGCTGAGATGATGTTACTTCAACAGATCATACTCGATGCCCAGTAATGATTTGTCCTATTTGTGCTCTATAAAAAAAAAAGTAGACAACCTTGGTGTACCTAAAGGTAAACTTAAACCTGATTTCTTGCTGGCCAAAGGTTGCTTATCATATTCTGGGCAAACCGGGTTTTGCTTCGTGTTAGTAAAGTCTGTTATTCTCTTGATCAGTCCTTTTGACAGTTAAGTGATTAATAACCTGTGTTTGTTGTCTGTGTTTTCTAGGTGTCAGCTCTTGCTTATAATGTTCATGTCTTTATGAACAGGTTCTCCACTTTCAGGTAGAACAACAGCCTCACAATGTGTGGTATCTGGGCCCTGTTTGGGAGTGATGAATGCCTTTCTGTCCAGTGTCTAAGTGCCATGAAGATAGCACACAGAGGTCCTGATGCGTTTCGGTTTGAGAACGTCAATGGATTCACCAACTGTTGTTTCGGTTTCCACCGCCTTGCGGTTGTTGATCAGTTATATGGTATGCAGCCTATCCGGGTGAAGAAATTCCCGTATCTGTGGCTGTGTTACAATGGAGAAATCTACAATTTCAAACAGGTGAGTGTTGTATGGATTATACAGCATTTTCTTTTTTTAATTTCATAACTAGTGGATATTCAGAAAATTTTTGAAACGTGGTGGACTAGAATATCAGAAGAATTTTAAAAAGTTATCAAATGACTAGTATTTAAAAGGAAGTAAATTATCTCAATGAGCTGTGGTTCTGTGGTGGCTTACTTAGTAGCATACTTAGTCTTTAATACTGATAAAACACTTTTTAACTGACAAGAAGGGCAATTAGTGTTTGTATCTTCACGTTTGATCAGTCTAAAATAAAGATGCATTCTTCATTATCTCTTGGAGTGGAGTTCCAAGCCTTTCTCCCCCTCTCTCTATAATGCAAATGCTTTTAGACTGTCTTGCTCTTCAGTTATTTTTGGGTTCTTCTTCAAGCTGTTGGGTATTGCATTTTTATTTCTGCATATCAAGCTACATGGGATATGTCACTTATGATATTACAATGTGTAGCAGGCTTATGTATTTATGTAAAAGGAACAAGCACTAGGGAGGTGTTTCCGATATGCCACCGAAGTCCTTAGGTGTCTGCAGCTTAAGGCAGATGCTTTGTGGGGTTTTTGAGAGCCACCTAAGTCTCTTCAGCACAAAACAAGCAGCAACTCTGTACTTACTTCCTAAAGTTTCTGAATGTCCCTGATGGGTGTGATACTGCTGCTGAGCATCATCTATGTGCCTCAGTCCCTGTGCTGAGATGTCCATGCCGCCTGTGTTACTTGTAAAAGGAAATGATTCAGATCATCCAAATTTGGCATATAAAGCAGCTTACAATTGTGACTGTTTCTGAATCATGCTGAAACAGAATGCTTAAAATAAATCATAAACCGAGTATGGTAGTATCAGAAACGTATGAATAATCTGAGATATCTTGGTACTTCTAACATCACATTTTTGAAGTCAGAGTCAGGCTGCTCTCAGTGATGTCAGTGACATCAGTAACATCATTGGAAATTTGACTGAATAGGCAGGAGACTTCCCCCCCTCCCGAGTCTTCAAGTATCTGTCTGTTTGAAAGGTGAAATATATTTTGCCTTGCGGTACATGTGAAATGTATTGTACCAACATTTGTACCAAGTCTGTAATACTTGCTGTGCTTTGCATTGTGGTTTTTTCTGCTGTTGAAAGCAGTAAGAACTACTCTCAGTTGTGCTACACATACAATCTTAAGGGGACTTCAATTACGCAAAACTTGCATTGCCATCTGCAGGAATTTGTTTGATTGTTCTCACTACGTTATGTACCCTCTTTCTTTATAAAGAGATTTTTCTTTCAGGTTTGTGGCTGAAACCTACCTAGGAAAGAATGACTGGTGAAACAAGCATCTTGTTTAGGGCAGTGACTTGGTTATTTTAATATTGACTCAATTTGATCCAAGACTTCGCCCCATAAATAGTAATTAACATCAAAGGACTTAAAATGCTGAAGCATTGATTTTTGTGGGGTTTCTTGGCTTGTTAGTGTTTATTGAAAACCTGTCTTTCCCCCTGTCTGGTAGATATTGATTGGACTTTAAGAGTAGCACCACAAGAACGTGAAGAATATTTGGTCTGACTTAAGTCTGACAGCTTATTTCTTCCTCCCCAACTCCATCTGCACAGGCAGAGTGAAAAGGTTAGTTTGAGGAACAGAGGAAGATTAAGCAGAAGGAAATTCTCTCCGCATAAAACCCCAACCAATCAAACACAGAGGAATTGTGGTGACTAAAAGTAAACGAAAGTTTATTTCTCAAGTACTGTACTCTGCACAGATATTATCGATGTCTATGTGTTTTGGAGCCGGGGGGGCCTCGTGTAAATGTCATCATTATCTGATAAGAAGGTGACACTGAGTGATTTGAGACTACAATAAATGAAGTCTTTGTTTCTTTTTTGAGTTGTTTTGGAAGCAGTGGCTGCCTGCTTCTGCCATTTGTGTGGGAGATGGGGAGGCTAGCGCTTCTGAAGACCAGGGCCATGGGGTTGCGGTTTGACATCCTCCGATAGAAATGTATCCCTTGCCATTATGTAAGTTGCTGAAGGCTGCAGAGTCAATCTACATTGTCTGAGAGATGATCCTGGGTAATATTTTGAACACAAAAGTGTAATTTCCTTCTCTGGCGGGAAATGTTTGTATAACTTTTGAACTGTGATTTTTACAAAACCAGAATTATTTTGCTTATTAAACAATTACATGAATCATGTTGTTGTTTTGGGTTTTTTTCAATTAATAAGCAGTCAATGTTTGCAAATGCTTATTCATGTTTTTCTTTATATTTTTTTTCTTAGTTGCAGAAGCAGTTTGGATTTGAATATCAAACATTAGTGGATGGTGAGGTTATCCTTCATCTTTACAACAGAGGAGGAATAGAACAAACAGCATCCATGCTAGATGGTGTATTTGCTTTCATCCTTTTGGACACTGCAAACAGAAAAGTGTTTCTGGCGAGAGATACTTATGGAGTCAGACCACTGTTCAAGGTGCTGACTGATGATGGATTTTTGGGTGTCTGTTCTGAGGCAAAAGGTAAAACCAGTTGTGTTTAGTGCCTAAATAATCTTAGGTATTGTTGTCGGAGACAAACTTCTTTGTCAGGCTTCTCTTCTAAGTGTGAAGAGAAAGAGAACTGTAAGTTCAGTAATAAATGAACTATATTTAGTAGTATAAGAACGATACATCGTTAAAACAAAACCCACAGATAATAAACCTCTAAGATGTTTAACTGTCCTTTAATATCTCTAAAATAACTTATTTAATTTTATAATTCTTTGTGTTCTGGAATCATAGCAGTATTGAGCCTATAGCAGTATTTATTGTGATAAATTATATTAGAATTAGTTCCTGGTGTTCTATGGTGAACTAGGAAATAATTCCGCAAGAACTGCTAATCTGTAAAAACCAAGAATTTTTAAAATCCTACTGAAATTTCTTGCAGCATTGGGTAATTTTCTAGTGACACTTAGTTTATTTGGTGATGATATTTTTTTTTTTTTTTCCTCTTTGAGATGACACATCCACTACTCTTTTCTAAGTAATTATCTCTAGTCTTGACACTTGTTTGGATTTCATTATGCAATGCCAAAAGGGAGTTTATTGCCTAAAATGCACTTTGGCTAAAATCGACTTTCACAACTACTTGGGTTTCTCCCATTTACTGTATATCAATTTTATTATCGAACTCCAGTGTAGGTTGACTCCTCTAATAGTAGTACGAAGAGCTGTACCATCTCTGCTTCTTGGGAAGGAGGAAGGGAAGTGAGTATTTCAGGGACTGTGTCCTGTAACATCACAGTGAATTACTGAATTGCTGTTGGAAAGGGACCAGTAACTCTTTTGTGGCATTCCTCAAGGGGCATCCAGGTGACCAGCAGGTGCAAAACATCCTCTTTTGCAAGACGAATGGAAATGAGGTTTAGCTACAAGTCTGACTCTTGGCATTCATTAGCAGTGGTGTAGATCAGTCTGGAACTCATGAGCTATGAAATCACTAAATCAATGCCATTTAAGCAATAACTTCAGTGATGTAACTTTATTAAAAACCCCTTGTTAGCTTGGCCACACTTGGTTTTAAACACAGAATCAGTTATTGTCATTTGAATTCTGATAAGTATATTACACCTTGACCTGGACATCATGTAGTCGGTTAGAAAAGTGCTCTTCTTAATGCTCATAGTGATAAATTGCTACTTACCAATTAGTAAAATTTGCTGTCTTCCTTTCTCTGCTGTCTGCCTCAGCTCAAGATGGCTCAGATCTATGTGTGTGACCTGCCAGACGCAGAATCATGCTCTAGTCAGGGCAGACTCTGACTCAAAATGTTACTTTTTTAATACCAGATTTGGGATCTGGAGAAAATACTGTTTATTGTTTTAGTACAGGGGCTATTGAGTGAGGTATACCTTAACCATCCTAGGTAAAAAACCCTGACTTTTTTTTTTTTTTTTTCCCCCTCCACCCCCTATTTTATCTGTAGGACTTGCCAACTTAAAGCATTCAACATCCTTATGTTCTAAAGTGGAACCATTTCTCCCGGGTCATTATGAAGTGTTGGATTTAAAGCCCTCTGGCAAGGTTGCATCAGTGGAATTGGTAAAATTTCATAGCTATAAAGATGAACCACTCCATGTTGCCTGTGATACAGTGGAAACTCTGCCTTCAGGTAGTACAGCAAAGCATTTGCTACTTATTCTGATTAAAAAGTGAAAAAATTATAATTGTTGAATATAAAATTTGCATTGATTAGTTTAAAAGGGTGCCCTTTTAAAAACAAACAAAACAAAAAACCCAAACAAACCTGGAAGAACCTTTATAATGTATAATGTAGGGATTTAACTTGTTTTTGTAGGCACGAAGTGTACGAAAGTGTACTTTTCTGTGTACAAAGATGAACTTGCATGCCATCTTTATCAAAGGAAATTCAGACAAATATTTTTGTTCCCTAATAGCAGAATCCAGCAAAGGCTACGTTAACACTTCTTGGAATTTTTATTTTTCCTTTTCTTTTCTGGACAGGCTTTGATCTTGAAACAGTGAAAAGTAACATCCGTATTCTGTTTGAAAATGCTGTTAGAAAACGTTTGATGGCTCACAGAAGAATTGGTTGTCTTCTGTCAGGTAAGTAGCAAGAATCACAATGATTCTGTGTCTTCTCTCTTTCACCCATCCTCTGCTACTTAGAGGAAAGTATACTGGCTATTCTGCTGTGATGTACCTGAAGTGATCTGAATCTTCATTTGCTTTTTAGAGCAGAGAACTTGTTAGCTTGTGATAAAGCTTTCCAGTTTACAAGTATCTTGAAAGTCTTATGCTCTTAAAGTTTACTCTGGGCTGGGATGTTGGCTTTTTGAAACACTCTTTAACTAAGATGAAAAAAATAATATTCTTATTGAAAAATCACCCAATATATTCTTAAGCATAAATCTCATATTTAGGTTGATGTCTAGAAAGAAAATGTAACTATTAGAGTCGCTTTGCGCAGATTGAGGATAGAAAAATGCATTGGCATGTTTCAGATGGTGAAGTTCTTGTCACCTTCTTTGCTTTAACCTCCATCCTAGACTGCCCTTGGTTTACCAAGTTACAGGGGACCATCTGGACCAAAATTATTTGCTACACTCTTTTTCACATGAGGTAATAGCTTGTGGTACAGGAAGTTGTTCACTGACTTAGCTGGTCAGTGTTGTGATCCAGTGGCTCAGTGTTACAGAGAGCACTTCAGAGGTAAGGCTTTGTAGCTGTGGGACTGACATCTTATTTACTGTGGTCTTGTAGCACTTCGTACTTGTGGTTAGAGTTCTGATGTGCTGTTCATGCATTCACTGAACATCAGTAATTACACTCATTTATCATGAACCCTATTAAATGTGCATCTGAATGAGAGAGAACTGACTAGGGAGATACTTTTGGACCATTTCTTTACTGTGGCATCATAAAAAGTAGGAGGGAGGTAAATGAGATGGGGAGATACACAGAGCTGAAGTTCCCAGCCTCAGTCAAAAGGCTGTTCAAACCCCAAATTTTAGATACCAAATTAGAAAGCAGTCAACAGCTCCTCAGATGCACATGCAGAATGTACTAGTAGCAAAACTAAGTGCCCGTGCTGGTATAATACCAGAGTATCTCAGTGCTTCACAATTTTGAGTATGCTTGGAGCATCACAGTTGGAGAAGTGCTTTTGTTTCCAGTCACGGAGGGAGTTCTGTAACTTCACAGTGGAAACTCAGGTTTTGATTTCCCTGATTTCCACATCCTAAGCACGCAGTTCGATTTTTGTGCTCTCCATTTCCCAGACTCTGCATGTAATTTCTGCAAAAGGAGACTTTTTTTATAAGGTAGCATACCCAGAAAGGGGATCAGGGTGGGAATGGATGCTAATGCACTAGCTGAAAAACCACATGCAGACTGTAGGAAACAAAAAGAAGAGGATTTTGCCTCGTGCTTGTCAGAACCGCAGTCAGATGTGGGAGAACAGGCACTGTGTTTTGCTCAGTACTTCAGAGGGGAGCAGTGAGTAGAACTAGTCAAGGATCAGCAGAACTAGCTCATGAGAATAAGAAAGTGGAGCCTTAGAGTACCTCTAGGCAGCTTGTGCATGTCTTGGTTTTATTTTTTGTTTTCTAAACCATTCAAATCCTTCCACTGTCCTCCTCTGAGAAAGAAGAGGGGAGGCGGGGAGAACATCGCTAGTGAACTTTTTCACTTTGAAGTGATGTTTAAAAACTAATTCCACTCAAAATGTGTGAAACACACTTTTGAAAAATTATTGAGGAAGAGTGGCATCCTTGTGCTAAACGTTCTGTTCTATTACTTAATTTTTTTTTGTTCAAACAGCAAACCAAAAAAAACTTACATAGGTCTGTCAGTAGAGTATCAAATGCGTAGGTAAGAAGAGGATAGAGGGCAGTTTTGAAATGGAGAATAAATCCGTTGTAGCAGAGTTGAGATACTTTCTGTGTATCTTAAAGAAGTTTCCACTGGTGCTTCCGACACCGAAAGTCCTAACAACTGTTAGTGAAGATGTTGCACTAAAGTCGCTTCGTTCTTTTGTTAAGCAGAAGTAAATGTGCACTTGTACCAGAATTACCTTGGGTTCACACTGCTTAAAAATGAAGACCACTCATGACATTCTGCTGTCTAGATTCAGTGCCCTTAAGGGGAAACAAAAAGGCAGTCAAACACCTAACCAAATAATTTGTTTTGTTGGCAGGGGGCTTAGACTCCAGCTTGGTTGCAGCTGTTCTTCTGAAACTGATGAAAGAAATCAACATCAATTATCCGTTACAAACCTTTGCAATTGGAATGGAAAACAGTCCCGACTTACTGGCTGCAAGAAAGGTATAGTAAGCGTTGCGTTCAGTTTGTTCTGAGCTGCTGAATGCTAAACAGTGTATATTAATGGTGCTAACTTCATGGTGTGGTATTAATAGTAACACTGAATATTGATGCATTGCTATGATGTAAATCAGTTTGCAGTAAATAATTTAGTACAATGTTTGCTGCTTAGTTAAATCTTATGAAAGAGATAATTCAATCTTACCTGTTCTCTCTTGCATCTGGAAGATGTTCATGACAGACTCCCGTTGCATTGTTACCAAAAGGATGGTACTTTGGAGTTGTCTCAATTCTGCCTCTGGGTTTTAGGGTAAATCTCCATGCTATGGTTCCTAAGCTATGGTGTTTGTATATATGTTAAATACTGTAAGTTAGTCGTACAGAGCCCTGTACAAAGTGTTTGGTATCTGGGGTCCCCTTTAGGTATCCAGGCTGTTATGGTGTTTGAGCTGCTTTTTCTCTTCAGGGCAAATATCTGGAGTATTTAGAGCCTCTGCAGATTCTGTTATGCCTTGGGCAAGCAACTGGATGGTCTGTTGTAATCATGATTGAACACTGTAATTAGGGAGACTGTTCCCTCTGGTAAATGTACCACTGCAAGTCAGAGGGGCTGCTACAGTGTCATCTTTTCTTGGCCTAATGTCATATAATTCTCACTGTGGCAGAAGGGAGCTGGTGCTTTCACTCAACGTTTGTGTTTTAAACACAATGTATGTTTAAAAAATGTTTTAACTGAAAAACAATACATTATTGTCACCTTTTACAAACAGGTGGCAGCACATATAGGCAGTGAACATCACGAAGTAATATTTAATTCTGAAGAGGGAATTCAGGCAATTGAGGAGGTTATCTTCTCCTTGGAAACCTATGATATAACAACAGTAAGAGCTTCAATTGGTAAGACTTTCTAGTAGCAATCCTTGCTTTATATCACAAAGTATTACATGATTTTGCATAAAACGTCATCTGCTAGATTCTTTAGCTGTCACAGAACCTGGGAACTGGGACTCCCAAGTTCTGCTCTCTGGTCTTGTCTGTGATACCACACTGACACAAACCCAGTCATTAGTTTCAGAGTCACTGACTGTACAAAACAATTGTCAAGAGCTGTTCCTGAAGCTTTGGGATGAAAAAAAGCTTTATGAAGAAGAAACATTAGATCTACAGGTCTAGGTTTTCTGCTCTGATAAATATGAATGTTGGAGGAAGGGGAAAAACTTGCAGTTTATCTGAGGTACTAGATGTTATGATGGCAAAACAATTATGGTTACCCTTTCCTTGCATAATTTTAATATTAAAGTGAAGTATTTCTTGTCACCCTCTAGTAACACATGTACATTCAAGCCAGATATGTTTCTTATAATGTATGTTTGATTCTGAGAAATTAAGGAAGTCACCAGCTGCTTCTTACAAAGGGTTGCCAACCTGATAAGGATGAAAAACTAATGCAGTGTGACCTTCTGTGTAATCCAAGCTACAACATTTTACCCAGTTAATCTTGTGTCATCCTAAAACATTGTAAAAAAAAGCTATTAAGCCAAATAGGCAACACAGTTCTGAAGACCCGGGTCCCTGCGTGGAATTTGGTACATGAAGATAGGACTTTGCAATATGAAATACTGGAAGTGTTTCTTTAAATAAAGCCAACTTTTCATCTGTTGTCTCTCTTTGTGATTGCTGCTTAACATGAGAAATAATGAACTAGATCCTTTTCATTAGATCTCTAATGCTTTTGTTATAAAAGCATATTGTTTGGAAAGATGCAATGAGGGGAAGGCATAATTCTGATTAATAAATGATTCTTTAAAAAAAAAAGTAATTAAAAAAAAGGCTTCATCCAGTTCAAGCCACAGTGGCAGAGAGTTAAACAGCAACTTTTGCCTTTAGTTTTGTTCTCCAAAGCTAGAAGGCTTGTTCAGGACTGTGCTGGAATTAATCATGTGCTTAATTTTGACCTGAGTCAGAACAACTTCTCTATGTGTTCCCATGGGAATCCTCCAGCATTCCGAGGATCAGACAGACATATCTTTCTGATATTTTGAGGGCTAAGTGTAAGTACACAGTTTAGGTGTGTTTGCAGCACTTACTTAGTGTGGCTGTTGATGGCTTTGAATAACAATCAAATGTTATTTTAGCATATTGCAGTTGTTTGCTATGGAAGAAAGTAGTGTAGGACAGAAACTTCTAAAATGCTAGATTTAAAACTGCACTAGCTGTTTATAGTGTCATGCATGCAGCTGTATTTTAATAACTTTATATTTTTTTTAAGGTATGTATCTTGTCTCCAAATATATACGGAAGAAAACAGACAGTGTGGTCATTTTTTCAGGAGAAGGATCAGATGAGCTGACACAAGGATATATCTATTTCCATAAGGTAAATACATTCCCTATACAGAAAGCCATTGAGCTGCTCGTTCTCTCCTTCAGTGGAGAATCTGATATTTCAAGGTGTGATGTTTCAGAGTTGTCATAGCTGTATATTTCTCCTGAGGTGGCATAAAATCCAAGGGATTTAATTTAATCACCTAAAAAAATAACTTTTTTAAACTTCAGAAATACCTGAGACTGCCATTTCTTGTATGTAGTCTTTGCTAGTTCTGAGATCACTCAGTGATCACTACCACCCAGATACAGGACAGCAAGTAATGGTTCTCTTGGTGCAGCTGTATTATGTCTGTGTGCTACCTGCATGTGTCTGGTTACAGGCACCATCTCCTGAAGAAGCTGCAGAAGAGAGCGAGAGGCTCCTGAAGGAGCTCTACCTGTTTGATGTACTTCGTGCAGACAGAACTACTGCAGCACATGGGTAAAACATAGTCTCTTGGATGCTGAGGACTCAAGTGATTTAAAAGCCTAAGAAGATCTTAAAAGTTCTGCTGCTGTTGAGGAACGTACAACAGTTAATTGTTGACTTATTGTTACTGTTTGAATTACTAAATGATTCAGAATATTGTGAAGCAGGTTAATTTTATTCCTACTGTCTTGTTCTAAACTATTCTAAGATGATCATCAGTCTTCAGAGTAGTAATAGGGTGCACCCCATACTCTGCTTGAGCTCTGTATCTTAGTATAACTTGAGACACCACCTGTTTTGGTGGAACAGGCATTGCTGATGTTCCAGGTATGCACAGGCACTCAGGGTCCCTGTGCTCTGAATGGGTGGGAAGCATGGCATGAGGGCTAGCAGTCTACAGGGCAGGCAAAGCTGGTCTTGAGAGTAATCATCAATCACATCTTTGTTCTAAACACTACTAGACAAACTTGTGATTGCTACGGACAGTGCTTTGCCAAAGAAGGTTTTAGTGGATGAGAAAAGACAGTGGATTTAGGTACTGAACAGTAAGGTAGAGGAGGAATGAAACTGCAAATCTAATTACATCTGCTTACAGTACCTCTTGATTAATTAGTTCTGCTTAGAGTAGCTCTTGATTCTGAAGCAAAAGGCTGCTGGGTATTTGTATACCAAGATGAAATTGAAGTGGTAGCCTGAAGGAATTTGAGCAACAGCAAACCACGTGGCAAAATTTAATCTGGTCTTCTGTGATGACAGGGCCCACTGTGTTGCCAGCTGGTGCCGGAAATATCTTTTGTCTGGGATTGTACTGGTGTATATAGAAGCAGTGAATTTAGAAATATAAATATGCAAAGTTAAGGAGGAAGGGCAAAGTTGTATTTGACTCTGGGTTTTATTGAGGTTTAGACAAAGGGGAATCTTGAATCTGATAATCAGCATGCATATGAGGAATTTTAAAAAACATACTGAAAGAGAATAGTATGTGCATTGAGGTAGCTGACTGTAGTAGAGATGTTAAGATACAGTATGTATGACTGATAGCTTAAAGAATCGCCAAATTGTACATTGCAGAAAATAGCGTTATTTTGCTAAAGAAATACATAAATTAAGAGGAGAATATAGTTGGGAAGCTGGCTATAGGTGCGAAAAAGATGGTACCTTCAGCAAAGCAAACAACTTACCTATTGGGAAACTTGTGTTGTATATTAAGCCTGCCACAAAATGACTTGCCCAGTTTTTTTATGACTTTCTTATGTTTCTCTTTCCTATATAAAAGATGGACAGGGTGCAGGAGACCTGCCATTTGCCTCATAATTTGTTTTGTGCTGAAAGGTTTGGCCACGTATTTAAGGCTGTTTAATATCACACTCTGGCTGCTCTTTGGAGAGTTGCCATTTCTTAAAGAGAAGCTGGTGTCAGCTTCACAGCACTGCTAGGAAGAAAGAACCCTTGTATTAACAAATTAAAACTGAATTTAAGGTGTTCAGATTTATGGAGAAGAGGAAGAGGGATTAAGAGTAGAGAGGAAGTGGTGAAAGTGCCTTTATCAGTTAGATGGAAAGACTTACAATGCAAATCTTGTCAGTGTATGTGGAAACTGAGCCTCAGAAGGTGTGTATTACCTGAACTAGTTGAAGCTTTTTATCAGAGGAGAAGCTACAGTGACAATGACATTAGTAGAATGCAGTATAGCATCTCTGTTTGACTTTGAAGCTGGGCAGCGTAATGTCTCTTGAGGAAACACACTGAGAGAGGTTCTTTCTGCTGAAGGCACAGTTACTGTAATTTTGTTTGTTGCCTTCAGTGTCCTTAGAAGCCATGGTATGCATAAGAGAATGTAAGCAGGAAGACTTTGTATGTGCGTATCTGCCACTGGTATAGGAGAGAATTTGTGCAAATGCTGCAGGATCAGTAGTCAATAGCTGTCTTTTGGTTACGTGGTACAACAGTTGCAAATCCAGCAGGACTGTAGTCTTTAGATTCTTTGTACTAGAAGCTGGCCAGCAGATGGCATCATAAATCATAGAGATCTTTATTTAATCTGTGCAGACCATATAGTTTCCAAATTGATGAATTAAATGCAGACAGTCATGAATATGCAAATGAAATTTCTTCTGAGTAAAAGCAGAGAACCTTACGTTTATGTGAAAGACAGGGAAAGCTTAACTGTTATGGAATTTGTAAGTAGATGACTTGTTGGATTAGTTCGGTGTCTTTTCTGTTTATTTTCCCTGTTTAGTCTTGAACTGAGAGTCCCGTTTTTGGATCATCGGTTTACTTCTTATTACTTATCTCTACCAGCAGAACTGCGAATCCCAAAGGTATGTAAAACTAGCATTGGACCCAAGTGTAAGCTTACAAATTCACTGGTACATGTTCTAAGCATGACCATATTGTTGAATTCGATGGTTAAGTCCTCTACCCAAGGTCAAGCATGCTCTTAAATATTTTACTGGATTGTTTGACTAGTGGGAACCCTTTTCAGAGCAGACATTCTGAAAGGAAACCATTTCTTAAGTGTTTAAAGCCAGATCTTTGTACTGCAATTCCTGAGACTCACGACATTGTTTGTTCTGCAAACAGAATGGAATTGAAAAATACCTTTTAAGACAGTCTTTTGAAGGTTCCAACTTGCTTCCGAAAGAAATACTCTGGAGACCTAAAGAAGCTTTCAGTGACGGTATAGCATCAGTAAAGAAATCCTGGTTTTCCATTCTTCAGGACTATATTGATCAACAGGTACAATACTGCTTTTTTTTTTTTTTTGTCCTTCGCATTTAGATTTATTAGATATGGCTACCAAGGGGAGGAAGCTCACATGCTTAGTTGGGAGAATAAATCTAGGTATGACATATGACGGTAACTTGAGCTTCAGGGTGGAAGAGCAAGATAAACTTTAATCAACGTTCTTCTAGTTATCTGAGTTGGTTAAAGGCATTTGAAATCCTTGATACAAAGAAATGCTAGAGCCTGACAGAGATGACTGTGTAAGGAAATGAACATCATCTAGGTATTTGGATTGCAAATTAGATTGTCAGCAAACGCAATTTTTGGGCTACACGCAAAGCAGCTGCTTCAGCTGAAGGCACTTGCATGAACTTACTCTGCAGCTGAGTAAGAGAGTCATGATTTTATAATGTCCTTACTTGTTTGTCATCTGTTTTTCCCAGCCATGCCTAGCTACGCCCTTTTGCTTTTTAAAGCTTGTGTTTGCATTGCTAACCAATGAAGAGTCGCAGCATTTTGGCTTTGGACAAAGGATAGTCATCTTTGGTGTCATCTTGGTGATACAAGCAGAGTCAACAGCTCTCTGTGAGCTGAGAAAAAAAAAAAACAGGAAACCACTTATATGGCAGAAAGATTGCTTTAAGTTCCAGTTGATTCACAGTAAAGAGAAGGATAGAAGATAAGTTTTTGTGAGCTTACCAGCAAAGGTGACTGTAACACAAAGAGAAATGGGCTTCACGCATAATGCAAAGAGAAATATTAACAGCACTGGAAATATAGTTATGTATTCATAAAGATCAAGAGAACCTATGACAAAAATTCACCTATTGGAAGCCTCTTCCTCTGTTCTAGACTCTTTGTTTTTTTAAACCTGTGGGCATTCAGTGGTGGTGAATCCTTGTATGTCTTTTAACTTGCAGCAAATTGACTTGTAAAAGTCAAACGTATTTGCAGCTTAACTTGAGTTTTGCTTATGTCTGTAGGTTGATGACCTTCTGCTGGAAAAGGCAGTGGAGAAATATCCTTTCAATACACCTAAAACAAAAGAAAGTTATTACTACCGCCAGATCTTTGAAAAACACTACTCGGGGCAAAGCAACTGGCTGCCCCACTACTGGATGCCAAAATGGGTTAAAGCTACGGATCCTTCTGCTCGCACGTTAAAACATTACAAGTCAGCTACTCAAGAATAGCCTGTTGAAATAATCCCCCAAATAGAAGTGCTGCAAGGAATTTGCATGCACTCTGCTTTAAAAGAACCGAACAAATTATGGAAACCTAAAGCTTAAATGGTCTTTATGATGCATTTTGACAATGCTATTGGAAATAAGAGCTTTCTATGGGTAGTTTACTATTAAAAATTTTCCTTGCTGTACAAAAACTTTGTAATTAATGGGAAAATACTTTATGGACAAGGACATACGTTATTTGGCAGCTCTGTTCCTTCTGTGACCTTGATTGTATTCATTTGCCTTGCAGTCATTTAATATATTTTAATGAGCTCTGTTTTGAGGACGTGAATAAGGTGAAGTGATGCAAACTGCTGCAGACCCTCTGAGCAAAGGGGAATTTGACTCTAGCTATTTAGTGATTTGTGTTCCTGGCTGTGGTATTTGGGTAGTCTCTCTGTATTATTTTATTCTGAATGTCTTTCTAAGCATTCCCAAAAACCTTGGTCTGGTTTTCAAAAGGTATTTAGATATTCATACCTATGCAGAGATGCTTACTAGAGTTTTTAGTAGTGGTGGTGCTGGGTGTTACTTAAGTGAACAAATGGGAATCTTACTTGGTACTGTAAGGCCACCAGTTGGCTGTTTTGAATCCTGTAAATGTGCCTGCAATTGTGTAAATTGTGACTGCAATCAAAGAGCAGAACAGACAAGAGAAGCCGAGTTACGTCTTTGTTTCTAACTCAAGGGCTTAAATTTTTAAATGTATTTATTATTCTTGAAAGTAGTGTTAACTGGGTGACCTGTATCAGTATTATGGAAGTTGCATGACTAAGTATTTAGAAATTTTTCACTTACTGTGAGAATTTTTCCACCTGTGTGATGAAAAGGTAGACTGCATTGCTGCCCAACTGCATGTGGCCAACTGTGTGGTGAACCAGCCCTGTTAACCATAGATTCTAGTCGGACAAAGCATCACTGAAGATAATGGCATCAGAAGCCTTGCTTGAAAAAATGGAAAAAAAGCTTCTTCAGAAGCCACAAGAACTTCTAATGCCTTACTGAAAAACACATGACTTCTTACCCAGGACAACTTTTTATTAACTACTTGGGCATGGGGGCTGCTTTTTTAAAGGTGACTTAAATGTAAGGATAGTCAAGAAATATGCATGTGTGCTGCAGATTGACTTGATTAGCATCATGCTCTCTATGAAGACAAGCATCTAGTTTATTGTCTCTCTTGACTAGGAAACCAAAGCCAATTTTTATTTAAAAGATAAAATATAAGCAATTCTGGTTTAAAATCTTCATAAAATGTCTGATTGTCTATTTATTACTCCCCCCTAATCCTGCTTTTGAATCTCTGTTCCAGAAACCTTACTGAAACATCTTGGTGGTACCATGGAGCCCATGAACTGTCCAGCTATGGCCAGTAATGGCCATATCTTGGCATAAACTTGCCCACACTAGTTATTTATGAATATATGATGAGCAAGGCAATGTGTTCCTGCAGTGTTCTTTACTTAAGGGCCGTGTGCTTGTCTTTTTGGATTTCTTTGAAGCGCAAAAGTATATTTTGACTTGTATAAAGTATGTTATTTAGGTACTGATGTGTAAAGATAAGATTTACTACCCACTGTAAACTTCCCAAGGCTGAGATGGTAAGAAAATAGCATTTACCTGATGGAAAAATAGGCTCAACACATTTTGGGGTCATTACTCAAATGTACTTTCTGCTGTAACATTGTGGATTTCCTTGAATACCTGACCTTAATTTTTTAATTTCTAATACATCAGGCATTTGCATAGTTAGGCAAGATCCTAGACTGGTGATCCTAATTATTCTAGCTTTTTACTGATGTGCAGAGTCAAAATACAGTATTTGCTGCCTTATTGTTTTTAAAGGTATAAATGCTAGGGGTCTTGGGAGTGAAAACCTGTTAATTTGATTCCTTTTCCATGTATAGACTTGAATTCTACAACCTTTCTGGCTTCTGTGACACTTTGTACTTTCTCTTTTCTTGACTTAAAAAAAGAAAAAAACTATTCTGAATCATCTGCTAGCTGCAGATGTTTTTGTAGTTTGTCATGGAAGGGAATGGGATGCAGGTCCAGTGTGCAACTGTGTCTTGTTCAGTTTTACTTCTTATCTTTCTTCCTGCTGTGGTTGCCTCCTTTTTGGACTGTTTCTTTTGGAGAAAATGAAGCTGGACTATTCTGACAGCTTGAGTAGGATGGTTTGAGTAGTGTGTCAGAGGTGGGGATGGGGAATTAAAGTCAGTGGCCCACCTGGGAGGGAAGAGATGGATAACTCCTTGACCTGCAGGACTGCTGAGCGCTGGGGGAGAACCTGTAGGGTTCTTGCAAAGTAGATAAAATAGTAGGGGTTGGGGTTTTTTGGAGTTTTTTGGTTTTTTTGTTTTGTTTTGTTTTTTGCTTTGGATTGATTAAATTATTAAATTACTTTTTCGCTGCAATCTGTCTTTTGAGGAAGGAGAAATAAACAGTGTATTTTCCAATGAGAGCTGTTTAAAATCACAGCAAAGTGTAAAAGCAATCTATTTTACTTAAGAAAATATGGAGTGTCTGTGGAAGACCTTTGGTATGGGAAATGTCATTTGAACATTTACAAGGTGATGCATAGTTAACTAGTCTTCACTAAGAATAGAAAAAGCTTCTGGAAAACTGGTTGCAGGAACCAGTGTTTGGGAAGCTAATGCCGTAATGATTTTATTCAGCGTTAGTATCAGTCAAGGTTGTTGAGTTTCTCCACTCAGAACGGGGGTAAAATGCGATAAATTGTGGTTATAAGTAAAATACCAAAAAAAAATTACACTGAGACTCTGGAGCTGTGGATTTAGTTGTCTGTTCTGACACAGATCTAATGTCTGATTCCCATAAATAAGAGAGAAGTTGTCAAAGGAGGATTAAATACAAGGGAAGCCTGTGTTTGAGGTGGCTATCGAACAGTGTCCCCAAAGGAGAGTGAGGCTGAAGTGCAGGAGAGCCTGCTTATTTCTGTAGCGAGGTACGCTGTGCGTTCCTCGGCGCCTTTCCTAGGGATAGCCAGAGCGCATACATCACCTGTACCATGCCTGTCATGGTTCCTCATTTTGGAATTTCAGGGCCTATTGTTTTATATTTACATATCTACATAGGCATTGTAGTTGACCTTAAAGGCTGCGATTAGGAAAGTCTTAGAAATAAGCCTGCCTCTGGGTATAGGTAATGCACAAAACATTTATTTAAATTTAATAATTTAAATTAGTAATTTTTTTTTATTTACAAAGCTTGAGGAAGGAGAGAAGGGACTGAGGAGGACAGAGCAGAGAGGTGATTTATATTGGTGTGGTAACTTGCAAGTTGGTAGGGGTAGTAGCTGGGGGAGGTGATAACAAACGGAAAGCAGCATGTGCAAATCCTAAGGTCTGTTTGTGGTATTTCGCCCACCCCTCTCTGCAGTGCCACTTTCCAGCTTTTAGTTGCCTGGAAGCTCTTCCAATAAGAGAAAACTAGCTGGGCAGCTAGTTTTTCCTGCACTGTATGTTCAGGTTTGGATCTTCCCAGTGTCCCGTGATCGGCAACGAAAGAAGCGGACAGAACCCCGGACCCCACCGCTGTCTGTGTTTCTCCCACGCCAGCGAGTCGGGGCTGGCTCTGCTCCGCAGCCTCGCACCTTTGCCCCTTGCGCTGTGTCCGAGGAAGCGAGCAGGCAGATGCCTTTCCTCCCACGGGCCAAAAAGAGTATGTCAAAGTTTGAATTTGGATCAAGAGGTTGCTTTAAGGGATGATTTTCTAATTATTTTTTTTTTTTTTTTCTCCTAGCCGGCAGATGGCAGCTGCAGTTAGCGCATCCGTGCAAACTGATGCAAGCTCTTCATCCCTGGGGAAGGCTGCTCTCCACTCTGCTCGCCTTCTGCTTTTAGCCTGTGCCTTCACACACGCTTGTCTGGGATTCGTGCATGAGCTTTGCGGAAGGGAACTTAATAAGTACTAGATTAGAATAGGGATAAAGCCAAGCAGAAAAGAAAAATGTTGTTTAATTGATCTTGCTCACAAGATATTGTGCAGAGCTTCTCGTGGTGGTGCTGCAGGTGAGAAGGCAGCTAAGAGTTGAATGCATTAGTATTGAAGGCATTCAGTATTCAATTTGAAAGTAATTAAAAAACAGTTATGATATTAAAAGTTAGAGATGTGAGTTAGAACAGGTATAAAATGCCAATTCTAGTGAAGATGGAAGATAGTACTGGGCTAGGGATCGAGGAATGTTAATTTTACCTCTGAAGTTGTTAGGGGTTATTTTTTTTTTTTTCCCTATTTTTGTCATGATTAACATGTGGATCGCAGGATTTCAGATAGTCATACAGAGAGAACACTATGAGTCCTACTAGGAGGTTTTGCAGATACACATGAGAAAGGCTTGAGGCCATACCTCTGCTTTTTTCTCAAAAGAATGATTTAAAAAATTATATATATACATGCATTATAAAATGCAGTACATCATATACATTTGGAAAGATTTCCTATTTATGTAAATGGACAATCCAGTTGTTTTATGGGCTCTGTGTGATGATGAACAGTGGCAAACTGCATATACCTGAGCACTTAGACCCCGAACCCTGTCAAGAAACAACAATCCCCCAGCGACCATCAGTGGTGTAATGGCAACGTATAGCTGTGATCTGACAAACACAACCTTTCACCTGCTCCAGGCTCACTCCGGAGAGAGGTTTTCTGGCCTTTTTTTTTTTTTTTTTTTTTTTTTTTGTGGGGGGGGGGGGGGGTACAGGGTGCCGAGGAGTTGTCACTAAGGAGAAGATAGAGTAATTGGGTCCAAAATAGTCCTTTAGAGAATTATAATCCCAGGTGCATAGACTTATTGGAACTGACCTCAATTCCTACACCATAGTTATCTTGTAGAGGGCAAGAGGAGAGTCAGAATGACCTGGTTGCAAAAGCAGCCTCCATTTCTGCTACGATTGAGGATAGAAGTAGTTGTCTATAATAATAAACTATATTACTTAACATCTCTCACCACTGCTCTTGAAGACTGCTCTTAACACCTGGGGCAAAATGTATATTAATACAAATTACTTTTGATTAAAACCATTATTATTTTAGCACAAAAAGGAAGGGGGTGGTAAAAAGGAATGTTCTCTTTTTAAATATTTAAATACTCATTATACCAAAGTGATACAAATTACTGGCTGACTGACAACTTGCTAATAATAACTGAAAAATGCAAATAGAGCTATTATCCCAATTGACACTAATTGGAACTCCTTTGGCAGCCTGGGAAGGCAGGGCAGGAAGGTTTGATTGCTTCCTTGAGCTGAAATTGGGTTGGTAAGGAAGCATGGGGAAGATGTGCCATGGATAAACAGGTTGCCATCTGCGGACATCAGAATTCATTCCACTTCAAGATTATGTTCTAAAGTGCTGCCTTCTGCCCATGTACAATTTTGGTGAGGTTTGCTGGTGCCCTGGTGTGGTCTCGCTCACGCCCGTGCAGCTCAGGCTTTGCCCGGGCTGAGCTGGCACTGTGGAAATCCAAGCAGCAAACGCTCAGGTCTCACAAAAGATCTATGATGTCTTTTGTGAATTATAAAATTCACTGCCTTAAAATTCACTGAATTATAAAAAAATTCACTGCCAGTAGCCAAAAAGTCGACACTGCAGGGCGACTCTGTGCAGAGCAGGCATCTGGGAATTCTGAGTTTTATGGACCCTAAGTCGCTACGAAATTTTTTGTGCAGAAGCTGGTGTAGGAGGTGGCAGAGGTGCCCGTCAGAGGATGGCTGTCCCTCGGCAGCATTCGCTTTGCATCGCACGATGGTGTTGTGGGTTACTTTCCAAATGTGAGAGATGGCCTCCCAGGTTAAGGTGAGGCAGCTGTTGTGACACCCCTGCCATGCTCTCCTGGATGACAGGCTGTTATATCTCTGTTAGTTACTCTCTTGCTGAGGTTTTTTCTTAGCTGGGATTTTTATTTTCTTAGCAAGCAGGAGCTTTTGCTGTCTGTGGTTCTCCACCCTGGAAAATCCTTCCTGCCTCCTCTTCGACAGAAAAAGCGGTAATAATTCCAGGGTTAGGAATTGTACTGAGGTCAAAGATGCAGTGTGGGGCATCCGTGTGTACCCTCAAACTCCCTATTGCGACTCGCGTACTTCTCAGCTCTGTCTGTCATCCTGTCCTCCAGCCTCTTCCCCGTTGCTGCCACCACGCTCCAGTGTGGTGTACGAAGGCACCTGGTGTGACAGCCTGCTCTTTGCAGTAGATAAGTTATTCATGGAAAAGATGTGTTAACAACTGAAAGGCCATTAGGAATGGGGATACGTGTATGTGTACTGTGATACCAGCTCTGTTTTCTGAAGTAACATGTCCTATGTCATATTGTGAGGCACAGTGAAATGCCACTCCCAGTACAGGTCTTGAGCCATCTTTAGTTTTCTAAGAGGATAGAAAACTTGGGCTCAGCCCCTCACGCCATTGAAAACTTCTTTAGTGAGCAGGAGGAAAGCACTTAAGCCTCTCTGCCCTCTCACATGCAGCCGTTTCCCACTCTCAGAAGGATACTATGAAGGTAAGTTGAGGAATGAACAGGAGGGTTCAGACTTTCTTCATTCCCAGCTGCTTGCGCTCTCCTTTGTGGTCTCCAGAGCACGCGGTCCCAGAGGGTTGTCTGCCGCTCTCTAGCATTGCTTCATACTTGGCTGCTTTTGTCCTGGCCGGTTTTTATGGTGGATCTCCCAACTACTGATGAAATAATTTCATTTTGGAGTTTTGAGCAGGAAGGTGGACTTTCTTCTCTGCAGGAAAAATACATGGGGATCTAGGGCTTAAACATGGCATTTAGGGACAACAAGATGGGCTTCCTTTCTCTCTTGAGTGTAACTCTGCAGCTGACCATGTAAATTCAGTGAGCCTGCGGTTTGCTGTATATCAGAAGATGCTGCTAAATATCTGTGTCCCTATTGAACGATATCTGATGCCCGGTTGCATCTGGTGTGACCAAACTCATCTGGCCGGGAGCAACGTGCCACTGTGTCAGTGCCTGCGGGAACCCAGCCGGGGCTTCCAGCTCAGGGTCTGGATGGACCAGGGACATCAAGGGAAAAAAACACTACTACAGTGTTCATCAGGTGAGTGAGGGCTTGTCGGTCCCAGTTTGGGAGAAAGGAAGGTGAAGGCTGGTTTGAGTATATGTTGGGAGTGTGCAGTTATGAGGTGGATATCATGAGGGCAAAAGTCTGGATCCTGTTTGGGTAGATATGGGGGGGTGGGGGTGGGGTGATGCAGGCCATACCTGTTCTCCCAGAGACCTACAGCCTTATGCAGGCATGCCACTACTTGTGGTGGTATCCAAGCAAATTAATTTGGGGTCCCTTCTGGTAGGATATATCACCATCAAATGAATGGGGCCTTTCTGAAACCTGGGGTCAAGGACAATCTTGCTCCCTGCCCCCAGCTTTTATTTAAATACACATCATTTATCTCCAAGGAGGTTTTGGAGACAAACTTGCCTGTTTCTCTGAGCTATAAAAATGCAAACCAAAATCAGCTGTGTGACAGGCTGGGTGACTAGTAGAAAGGTGTTTTGCAATATCACTCTGTATTAGGCCACCACCCTTTAAGCAAGGCATCTTTTAGAAACAAGCTGTGGAGTGGAGGACTGAGAAATGCCGTGACGTTCTTTGGGGGATTGAAAATCTTGGCTTTGCTGAGCAGGCAACATGTCTAGGAGAAAACCAACGCCTTGGAGGGCTCTGAATGCAAATGGACCCCGTGCCTGTTGTGCCTTCACTACTCCTGTAACACATCACCGAGTCGAGTAAATTTTTGCTTGGGGACTTGAGCAGAGCTGAGGCTTAGAGATGCACGTTAGCAGATTGATGGCACCACTCATCTCCTGGACTACGGCACTGTGTATTCCAAGGGGATGTGGCTCAGTAGGAGGTGAACCCATGCAGGCCCAAAGTGCCTTGGGAAGTAACACAGAAAAGACAAGTCATCTTACTCTCACCAGTGATGGGATCTGACCTACCCATCCCATGCTCTGCTGATGCATCCCTGAAGGTGCACTTTGTGTACCCTGAGCTTGCCATCCCCATCGAGACTGTGCCTTGTGCCTAAACTGGACTTTGTGTGGCTGGCACTGGTTGTCATATGAGCTGTGGGATATGTATTTCAGCTAGTAGCTGATGTGTAGACATACCTTCTATGTAGGACCTTCCTGCTCCTTTCCTCCTCCTTGCTAGCACTTTTGCAAAGCCATTCTAGGGGTAGATCATGAGCTGACAGAGACAAGACTCCCAGTACAGTGTACTGGGGGCCGCTGAAGCCTGCCAGGCTGAAGCCCTCACCCTACAGTCACATCATTTGACTTTTGTATTGCCCTGTTAATTTCACAGAGACTTTTTACAATAACATCAAATTTGTGCAGGACTGGAATGACAGAGAATAGCTTTCCTTTTTATTAGTCACTTCCTCGGCATCCCCATGTGCTGGAGTTTGGGTGGAGGGATGATGACAGCCAAGTACTTAGCCTGTGGTGCTCTGGATCTTGGGCATCTCTGGTGCTGAAGTCTGGAAGGACTTATTCATATCTCTCCTCATTCTGCAGCCCTAGAAAAATAAGTGTAATACCTAAATAGGAGCAGGGGAACTTCTTTCTTATGGAAAGACAGAGAAGAGGACAATTCCTCTGGGATGCTCCCTTCCTGGGCATGACCACCAAGCTGGGGGTAGCAAGGTGCCTCAGGTTTGGAAGAAGGAAAAAAGCTCAACTACCTGGCATGCAGCTAGGCAGGGTTTCGCTGCCTGCGAGTACAGGAGCAAACTTACAGTTTTGCTTTTGAGACCTTGCTGAAAGCCAGCTGAAATCCCTGCAATATTCCCATTGCTTTTGTGATGCTTTAGGCAAGGTCCACAGGACAAGGTTTTCTCTTTTCAGGCTTAACTGTGATGGATTGTGGTTAGGGTAGGAGCATCGTCTTTCAGTGCTTTATGGTACTATGTAAAGACAGTAAGACACTCCGAGCAAGTTGAATCACACGTAATGTTGCTCCATATAGATAGAAACCGCATAAAACATGTATGATGATCTAGAAGTCTCTTGGTCTGCCTATATCTTCTAATAGTACTTGTGGAGGATGCTAGGTTATAGGAATTTTGTTCAGACATCTCAGCATAATTTATTTATTTTTAAATCACACCTCCTTCACTGTTAAAGAATTAACTGGTTTCAGTATAGCTCAGGGTAATTAATCTAGAGTTTTGTTCAGATATTTTTACTCCGGTGCAGAACACAGCTAAAACAGGTGGAGCTGTCAGACAGTTCTCCTGTTGTGTTTAAAATTAAGCATGGCTTACTGCCCCAGCTTGAAATAGAAAAGATGAATGCAGTAAGTAGCTCTCTGCAGAAGTGTAAGTGTCCTCCACACAAATGTTTTATTGAAATAGTCTATTATGGAAATGATTACTATGGTGTAATTTTCTTAAATCATTATGGCCAAAATGGAATTTTATAATTTTGTTAATTTTTTTTTCTTCACAAATACACTGGTTTTGGAAATCTTGTGCTCCATGAGACTGTGGAGAGATATTTGCATTAATTTCCTGTGCCTCCTCAGTTTTGTTACCGTTCTTCTTCTCTTAGCATGCAAATGACTGATTAGAGGCATTTTTGAGATAATGAAACAGTTTAAATATGCAAATATTTTTTAGTGATGACCTGGCTCTATCAAAGTTCATAGGAGGGAATGAGAGATGCATACATTATTCCTGTGAATAAAAGTTGCCCTGTCACAGCAATGTTTGCAGCGCTCTGATAATTCCTCGCTGCTAATTTTGCAGTTGTGCAAAAGAAATAGGTCACGCTCACGTCACGCCTGTAGCAGGTAGGTGTGCGATATGAAAATGTCGTGCAGAGTTAATACCTTCCCGTCGCAGCCTGTGCTTACCACATATTGGTTTTATTTCTGCGTGCACACGCGTGCTGAGGACTGACGGTCAGAAGAGTTGTGTTGCGCAGGAGCCATCAGGCTGCCCAGCTGGGTGCTGCGGGAGACGGGAGGGCTGGAGGGGATGCTGTCTGTCTGTCGGGGTCTGACGGAAAGCACTGATGCTGCAGCTGGCAATCCGCACAGCAGAAAGCCTGCGGTCAGCCTGGCACAAAACTTTCAGGTTTCATCTGTTGGCAGACATGTTGCTTTAATACAGACACATGTGGTAAGGCTTCATCTTAGCCAGATTGACAGAAAGAGCCTGGAGATGAGAGTGTTACAATTATGTAGAAAATTGGTGTTAAACAGAGCCATCAGTGGTTTTTAAGAACTGGATAAGAAACAGGTGAGTGGCACCCAGCACAAGTTCAGGATAAATATTTTTATTGTCACGGTGCTGACAACAGAATATCGTTTAGCTTCTGCCTTTAAAGTACTGGCTGATGTCCGCTAAATCCTGGGATTCATGAAGCCACCTCAGAGGGGACATCTGCTGCAGAGCAGCAAAGGGGCTGCGAGTGGAGCGGTTTTGTCCTCGGCAACTCCGGGAGCCAGGGAAGAGGAGTTCTGCTCCCTGGAGTGCTGTGTTTCAGCATACAGAGAGGTGTCTTTGCATGCAGTGCTAGGCAAAAAGTGGAGCGAGATAAGGCATTTTTTGTTTCAAATACAAAAGGTGATAGGTAAATAACAAATTTAATTTTATCTGAAGTGATAACATTACTCAGCAGACAGAAATGGATGGCTCCATCCAGGATACTCTGTAAAACACATCCTTTTACTCAAGGCTAATCTTTACTCTAAATCTCAGGATTTTTTATTGGCTCATGTAATTGTTTCTATTTTAGATAAGTCTGAAGGAATCAATGTCAAAAGTCAAAGTGTAGGAGGTATCAATCATGATTTTTCAACAGAGTTATCTTAAAACAATGTTGCAGCTACTCTGGGGCATCTTTTGTTTCCATTATAATTTTGATTTCCTTTGCTCTTAGGAGATAAAAATAGAAAGATTCATGAGCATTTTAGTGGAGTGAGGTTTTGAAGAAATATTGAGTTTTAGAAATTTGCTGTAATCACAGTTAAATGCTGCCTCAACTGGATCAAATGCTTAAAGCCCGTATTTGGGGGCATCATGATTATTATATCTTTTGAGGTATGCTTAAAAGATGCAGTGATATGAGAGGAATACAGGCACAGTGCTGCTCTGAATTGCTAAGCATATTGTAATCTCTAGTACGAATAGAAATTATCTCTGTTTTATTTCCTGCAGGATCTATTCCTTAACATCACCATGAGAATTAAAACCGAAAAGCTAATAAAGATGAAAGAAACAATATCCCGTGACAGTTCCTGCACCCTCTTTCCATGTCAGAAAGGTGAAAACTTCTTTCTTTACAGTTCTAATATTTGACCAAACAGTTGAAAGTTCAAAGCGAAGTCCTCCTCAGAAGCATAGGGAAAAATCTTTAGGAACACCCTTTGTAGTGAACAAAGACTTTTAACTATTTTCTTGTGAAATGTACTTTTCCTGCAGGTGGGACCTCTCTTTGTGTACTAGTATGGTATGCCTGTGACAAAAGGGAGTACCTACCTGTCCTTGGCCATACTCTTGGGCTCGTTGGACCAAACCAGTATGGTGTGCATCCCTTCTGGTTGGGGACTCTTGTAGCAGCAGCATCTCATGTCTATGCCAATGAAGCCATTAACAGAATAACAAGGTGGTGATGAAAATCTCAAAGAGGGCATAGCTGCGTTTCCATGGTAAGGGATATCTTCTGCAATGCAGAAATGATTCTATAGAATAAAGTTTTGCTGCTCTGTAAAGTTGCAGAGAAAGGGAGTAACTAACACAAGGCAACACTTTTCCCCCCAGCATTTTGATGGTTTGGGGAATCTGTGGTTGAGTTGTAGTGTACAAACATATGGAGCAGTGACAGTGCCAGGCACTCATTTGAAGAAAAAGGAAGAAAAAAAAAAAAAGAAGCATATATTAAACCCACAAAATTTTATAAAAGATGCCACATTTTTGGAAGAACTAGCATTAAGAGTTATAAATATCTTTGAAATGTACTAATAATGTCATATTAATAGTAAAGAAAATCTACTTGAGCCGTAACACTTCCCCTGATGCGTAATATGTAATGGGCTCATCGGTTTGCGTTCAGCACAAATTCTTCCTCATGGGAGGAAAAGTAAATTCATCATTTTAGTATCTGTTTTTTTGGGGGTTTTTTTGAAAGTTTGACTTTTCTATTCTGCAGCAAAGCTCTTTTTGCTAATAGATGTAAGTTGTCTGAACTGGGACGTGCTCCAGCCCAAATTCATTCTGCCATTGTAATGGTAAATGCTGGATGAGATTTGCTTTTCATATTCAGTGCAATAAATCATCTCTCGTATAATGCCGGTAGCTGTATACTTTAGATGCAGCAATACCAACAGTGATGGTAAAACAAATGTTTCTGTAGCAAACACTTTAAAAGAAAAGTGAATAAAATCTTCTTGGACTCTGACCTCTGAATAGAGGCAGGCACTTTAAAACTAAGCGTTTATATATTTAATGCAGTTATAGTGTTGACTCTTCCCATGGAAAGAAGCAGTGTATAACTTTTGCTGACACAGCTGAGTGCCTTCGACAGAGGTATGATCTGCTTCCCTGCTAGAAATTCAGCTCCTCTTCCTCCTCCTTGAGAGCTGAAGGCTGCAGCTTGGAGAGGGTTTCCCTGATGGATGGAGAAGGGCTTACTTCAATGCAGCTGGAGGATGCCTGGGGGCCCATTCCTGTCTGCCGCAGGTGCTGCCGACCTAGATCCCCCTCTGTTTGGGCAGCTAATGCCCTGTGCCTCTTGCAGTAACTGCATGCATAGAAAAGGGTAAAGAGAAAAACACTCTGTGCAGTTCTACCTTCTCTTCCAGATAAAACAAGGTCACCCAAACCAGCAGCCAGAGTGGCACAGGGACCTATGTGCAGAGCAGCAGGTCCTGTGGCCAGGAGCTCCTTGACCATGCCATGGCATTGGCAGGGTCCCCCGGCACCTTGCCCCGCTCAGCCAAACGCAGCCCCCTCGCCAGCCCTCCTCCTCTCCGTGGCAGACAGCATAGAGCTGCACTGAAACACAATCAGTTTTGCTGGGCTGCCTCAGAGGTCTTATTTTTAAATAAATGCAACATCTAGATTTCTGGATGTAGTCCCGCTGCCCCATCATCCACCACAGGGTGGTATCTCAAAAATAAAATATTTCTAGAAAATGAAAACTTCAACTAGGTGGTATACATCTATTAAAATAAACTCAAGTGTATGGGAACATCATATGAACAATAATAAAAAAAAAAAAAACCAGCTAAATGCATATGCAAAGGTTTTCATCTGCAAACCGATAATTGCAGGTATATGCAACCTCTCTCTTAAAATACCTCTTTTTTATCACACTGAAAACTTCATTTCTCAGTTGTACCCGTCATATAACTTAACAGACACAAATATAGCCTATTTTTCACACAAATATGGAGAAAATCTGTCACCATTGTTTGATTCCCTACCAACAGGATTTTACTTTTAACTTTTGCTTTTAAATGCAGTCTTAATGTAGCCATACTGTAGATATATGTTCCTTCAGTAATTAATGTATATCTTTTCCAAGCAAGATTTGCTTCCAGAGGGTATTGCTTGAATTTTAATGCTTTGGTCTACAGAATTACAATGTGCCTATTGTTTTAAGAGTATTACAACAGTAAAAATAAAAAGCATTTCTAAGTGCCAAAATTGAATGGCTGTGATTAAAGGTGTTCTGTTGCTCAGTTAGGTGTTTTCAATACAAACCAGTTCATGGAGAAAACAATGTTAAAAGTATATTGACATATGTTGGTGCAGGTATGTTTCTGAAATAACGATGTAAGAAAGGTTTTAGATAGAGGGAAAAAAAAAAAAAGCCTCTTTTTTTTTTTTTTTATTTGCCAGAGATCTTCTTAATGTTCAACCTTATCCTTTATCATTTCCCAAGTTTCCTAAATTTCTTTGCACTTAGGTAGCACCTGTCAGAAGCGGCAGGTTAGGTACAGGGTGTGCATTGCGTTTCTAGCTCAACCACCATTGCAACCTCTGGCCAAGGCACCTCACCCTGCCGGGCTGCCTCCCTCCAGCCTTCTGGAAGAGTGTGAAGCACCACGACAAATGAAGTGTTTGGGTTTTTTACAGTCTGCTCACATTTCATTTCTTCTGTATGCGGTAAGAAGTGATACTGTTTAATTTGGAGATGGATGTAGAAAACAAGAGCTCATGTTTGTTGCGTGCACTCTGCATACTTTAAAAAGGAGTTTCTGAGCTGAGGAGTTGCTGTTTTATTCTGATAGAAACCAGATATCTATCAGGGATGGAGCAGTGATAATTTTTAATTAATACAATAATGAATTTCATACAGCCCAGATGACCCTCCTGTTGACAAATGTTTCAGTCTATGCTCTTTCAAAAACATTAAGAGAACAATGTGAAGAGAGTCTGTTTGTCTTCCCTGAAAGATGTAGATAGGTTTGGTGACATTTGTACGCTTGCTAACAGGAAAAAAAAAAAAAAAAAAAAAAAAACCCACAAAAAAAACAAAACTCTGCTCTTCCAGTAACGACTATTTTCTGTAAAGGGATGTAAGCCATTTTGGAGACAGCGTGAGGACACGGAGCTGTACCCAGAATGGCAGGCGGCTGCATCCTGACACAGTACAACTCCAGGGAAGGAGCTGCTGTGTGCTCTGGTCCTGGTGCTCGGGGATGCGTTCGTTAACGCAGTCTGTGATATTACAGCTAAGGGAACTGTTCAGGCTCATCAGGAAAAAATTTGGTCATTACCAAAGTTTGCATTGGGACTTGCTGAGTATCTCTTTATGCTAAAGCAGTTATCTAAACTGTAGTTTAAGAATGTACAAGGACAAAGTCTGCACTTAAATAACGGCTCTTGGTAGCTCTGAATGAGCTGCTACTGGCAAACTCTGAATAAACAGCATTTTTAAGAATCATTTCAATAATTTTAAAAAAAAAACTCTTTATGTTATTCTGCTCTAGTTAATGATGGCTGGGGGCTAGGTTCCCCAGAAAGATCTCCGTGCCCAGACATTTCCAGATTCTTCCTTTTCTTTTGGTTAGGACCACACTGAACAATACCAGCCTCCTGATGTGAACACAGCAAAGGACTTGCTCATAGGAGCTGTGTGGGCAAGTGCTGCAGAGCCCGAGCTCGCCATGCGAGGTGCACACGGGGGAAGCCAGACCCCTCTCCCAGCTCCCCGGCTCATGGGGAGGCTATGGGCGCAATGGCTCTGGCTCCTCAGGGTAAGTTTGGCATCTCCCCGTAACGGCAGAGAGATGGAGATGGTGGATGGAGCTGATGATCCCCTGGGTCACGCTTGGGCAAGGCAGGCAGCTGAGAGCCTGACTTCAGCATCCCCTGTCTGGGGGAAGGGGAGTGCCTGTGTGTGTGAGGGAGACAGCGCCTACCAGAAGAGCAGTCGCCTGTCATGGTGCAGGTAAATGATGTATTTCTGGGGGAAAAGAGAAGCAAAAAGAGAGCAGAGCATGTTGGAGGCGGGCTGTGATGTCAAACTGCCTGTAGCACCTCCCCAGTGGGGACAATTACCAGCATCACCCTGGTTTCCTCTCTGTGCTGATTTCCTAGAAAGATTTTTATTGCTTTATTTAAAGCTCGCTTGCGTTTTGATGACAGATGCCCTTGCTGCAGTGTTATTGATTAGCTTACTCAGCCTGAGCGATGTGAGACTGTTGCCCTCAAAAAAGAGGAAGGTCTGTGTCATGGTCACAGCTGGCTGTTGCAGAGATGGCAGGGGATTTAGTGAAAGCCTCTCCAAAGCCTGCGGCAGAGCTGGAGAGCTGGCACTGCCCAGCGATCCAAGGCACCAGTGGCCTGGGAATACAAGCAATGCTGTCCAACACACATAAGTGTTTAAAAGCTGAAGGAGCCTCAAAAAGGACATTAAAGACCAGAAAAATTATTAAAAAGTCCCTTTGAAGTAGTCAATCACGTATAGACTATATCACTTACTACTAAAGGCTGAAAAAAGAGTAAGAATTCCTATTGGAGTCTCCAGGATCCCAGACTAGGAGGGTGGTGGGAGCGAGCCCACGGTGGGAACGGGCAGATGCTGGGCTGGATGCCTGCAGACGTGTGCGATTCATGCACCGCCACGTCTGCCCCGGACCTGCTGGGCAGGCATGGCCCCGCAGCCCCAGCGCAGCACGACTTGGCTGAATGGTCCCCACCAGCTCTGAAACGTGTTGAGGGTTTTTTGTATTGTTGGTAGAGTCAGTTGGAAGATTTCAGGCTGTGTGTTTGGTTTATTAACACACATTTCGGTGTGTGGTTTATTTCTAACTTGGAATGTATGTCTATACAAACGTACAAATCAATGCCAATTTTAAATCTTATTGTTCCAAACCTAAATTAGTGCAAATCTGACATTATTTTTCCACCAGAAATTAAAATGAGTTGTTTCAAATGCCAAATTAAAACCACTCATCAGAGAGCCATGTAACAGGAGAATATTTTGATGCTGGAGGGTCAGTCTTTCTTCTAGAGAAAATGGTGGTGCTGCAGGCAACACGCTGGAGGGAAGGGATGCCATCCAGAGGGACCTTGACAGGCCTGAGAGGTGTGCTCTTGCGAACCTCACGAAGTTCAACAAGGCCAAGTACAAGGCCCTGCAGATGGGTCAGGGCGATCTCCGATATCAATACAGACTGTGGGATGAATGGATTGAGAGCAGCCCTGTGGAGAAGGACATGGGGGTGTCGGTAAACAAAAAATTGGCCATGACCTGGCAACGTGCGCCTGCAGCCCAGAAAGCCAACTGTACCCTGGGCTGCATCAAAAGCAGCATGACCAGTAGGTCGAGGGAGGCGATTCTCCCCCTCTACTCCGCTCTGGTCAGACTCCCCCTGCAGTCCTACCTTCAGCTCTGGGGCCCCCAACACAAGAAGGACATGGACCTGTTGGAGCGAGTCCAG
>NW_009611159.1:0-7494 GCF_000690535.1 Cariama cristata | reverse complement strand
AAAGGGATGGAGCACCTCTCCTCTGAAGACAGGCTGAGAGAGTTGGGGTTGTTCAGCCTGGAGAAGAGAAGGCTCTGGGGAGACCTTATTTCAATATATAAAGGGGACTTAAAAAAAAAGGACTGAGAGAGACTTTTTACTAGGCCCTGTAGAGACAGGACAAGGAACACCAGTTTTGAACTGAAAGAGGGTAGATTTAGGTTGGATTTAAGGAAGGAATTCTTTACAATGAAGGTGAGACCCTGGAACAGGTTGCCCAGAGATGTTCTGGATGCCTCATCCGCGGAAATGGTCAAGATCAGGTTGGATGGGGCTTTGAAAAACCTGACCTTATGAAAGATGCCCTGCGTATGGCAGGGGGTTGGACTAGATGATCTGTAAAGGTGCCTTCCAACCCAAAGCTTTCTATGATTCTATGGTTTTGCCAGGAAATTCAGCCTCAACCCTTTGCTGGATGCTGTTAACTACTATCTGTCCTGTCTTCCAAACACTGAACACCCACTCTGTCTTGCATGCCTTTCTCTGGATGCAAATATGTTTGCAGTGGTGGCTTCCATGGGGAGGTTTGTGAGACAAGCAGGCTGCAGGGAGCAAGCAGCGGGGCCTCTTCTTCCTCTCTGTGTCTCACAATGGAGCGCACAGGAGCTGTGAGCTCTGGGAGCACCGTCGGCTTCCAGGCTTGGGGAGCAGCATTTTAAAGCTTTTTGTTTCTTTTTACCCTTCCCTGAGCATTATCCAACACACATTTCCACAGTCCTTTTGCCATGCTATTAGCCTAGCAATCAGCTTCCTCCCTCGTTGAGCTCAGTGGGAGCTCATCTAGAAGTTTATTAGCCTGAAAATTAGTCCTGGCAAGACAAAGAGCTGACAGAGCACCAGTACTACCACTGTCTCTCGCACAAGCGTGGTCCCTGTTGGAAATCTGCCTCAGTTTTCCCACCATGTAGCCCCCCACCTCACTAGAGCCTGCTGCTACTTAGTTGGAAGTGGGGTCTGTTTTAAGCATGGGCAGGCTGAGGTGATGCTCCTAACCTAGCAAGAGGGAGGTCCTACACCCACCCTCTCTTAATGGGTGCAGTCGTGGGGATGCCTTAGGCAAACTTGGAAATGGAGGTTGCCAAATTCACTTCCAAAATGGAAAACAACCACCAGTTAATCACTTCGTATTACTTATTTTGAAGTCTGTTTTGTATACGCTGGCTGTTTTCATTGCTGAGTCATCTGTGATGAAAGCTCCTATAATCACATCAAACAGAGAAGTATAGCTTTTAGCAGGTAGAAAGAATATAGATCTCCAGATGCCTTGGCATCTTGGAGAGATGTATGGAGCATGTTGGGACTGTCCGGGAAATACAGTAACCAGACATTTTAATTAAAAAGATGATTTCACTCACATTTTTTTCTCTTATATTGCATGGATTCAAGCCAACAGGTGCTTTTATTGTGAATCTGAGGTGTAGAATTTATTAAAAGCTTGGCTTTCAAATAATAAACCTGCAATATTGGATGAATTCCACAGAAAATTATTCCACTTGGAGCTGGGGGATACATAGGACCCTTTTCATTCAGTCAACACACTTCTTGATTTCCATTGGGAAATCCCAGGAACACCTGTCTCCAGTAGCAAATCCCCCAAACATTCACCAGACCCACACTAGGAGGCTCACAGCCTCTCTGCAAAAAGCAAGCCATTGATGTGATATTTCTTTCCAGTCTCAGACCACTGTCGCTTGGATCCAAGTTTCATTCCAGACCAACGTGAGAAATAACTCCATCACTATCACCAGAGAAAGTATGTTGCAAAATCCCCAGAGCAGTTTTTATTTAAAATGTTACTATCATAAAATTCCAGACTATGAAATGAAGACCTCGGATTCCCATTCAAACCTTACCCACCCCTGCTTTTTAAAATATTTAGATACGTAGTCACAAAACGTAAAACATGCTGCAATGATACAAATATATTTTTTGATATGGAAATTACAGTACATTATAAACCATGAAAACAAATTCAGGCACTAGACTGTACATCAGCTCTGTTCTGCACTGGCTGTGAAGCTGATAGACTTGCTTTCAATGAACAAAAGAATATTTTCTTTGTTTAGTGAACATAACTTTATGGGTCATATCAAACAATGTGCTTTGTGGTGAGACGTCACCAGGGTTGCTGGTCCTTTCAGAACCACAACGCACCTACACAACATGTATCGCTGCCACAATATGAAAAATAACCATTTTATTGAATGATTTTATTGAACTCAAAAAAACCCCAAACCCCATCAGTTATTATTAAATAAATAAATATTCCATACAGTGGTTACTTTATATTACACTGCATTGGCCATTGGAACAAATGAAGTTTAATAAATAATGCACGGGAATGTCTCATTTACGCCTCCATTCATAATTCTGTGCTATGCTCCTTTCAGAGGATCCTGCAAAAAACAAAGGAGAATGAAGCTCATGGTGCAGCCTTGCATAAAGCCCAGCGAGCACAAGGAAGCATCAGGGACCTGCAGCCTGCTGGATCACTGCCAGACCCCACAGCGGGTTTGGAACCGAGACGAGAGCTCCCTGCCCAACCCTGAGCTGCTCTGATTTGGTTCTACCCCTCACATTACACTGTCCTCCAGGAGGCTGAAGGGCCGAGCAGTGCTTTCTACCTCTCATCTGTCAAGCTGCTTGAAGGACCATTATCTCACAGCCTCTTTACCTCCTTGTGATCCATCTAACTGACGGAATCTCAGCACTCAGATCCATTTGGGGGTAGAGGCTTTCTGCATCGACATGTCCACCTTCTGTCCTGCAGTCAGCTCTTTGCCAGGTTTAAACCCTCCCTGTTCCCAAGCCCTGCACACAGTGATGCCTTTTACTAAAATCTGCAGCAGGAGTTAAGCAAACCTCAGGCTACCCTGTGGACTAACAGCAGCCTAAAACAGTCTTCAGTAACCTATTTAGCATTTAGTAGCAGTAGATCTCTCCTTCTTGCTCTTTTAAAATGAGAGGTAAACCCAGAGAGCCCTTCTTGGGCCGAGCCTGACCACAGGATGACGTAGCTGGTCACCAGAGTCATCTTGGCTTCCACCCCGAAGGGAGGATTGCTTTCACAGAGCGAACACACGCCTGACTATGGCATGCAAACACCCAGCTAGTCTGGGGGGAGTCAGCACTGCATCCTGCAGGGAGCTGGCATTTTGGATCAGTGACAGTTTTAAATTAATAAGACTTCAATTCTCACCAGGCTAAATGGAAAATGAGTTGAGCTTTCTTTCTCAATATGGATTGTTACAGTATTTTTACTATACATGTAACTGCTTTCTAGCTTCTACCTGGAGTGTTCACCCGACAGACTGCACAGCCTGGGAGACAGTCGGTGCCAGACCCCGTTTTACCAAAGCAGGGGCTGAGAGCGCAGCATCCCGGTGCTCTGCTTCGTCACACGAGGCTTTACATCAGCTCCGCGGAGCGGGGCTGTGTGAACTCCGACACATTGCCAGGGGACTCAGGGGCTTTCTGCAGGAGAAAACCACAGGACCAAGGCACGGCACCAAGACAAGGTCCTGCCCAGTTATATTTCAGCAGGGAGACGTAAGGACAGTTCTCCCACATACTCCTGATCTTGCTTTGATTACACAGCTCTTGGGATTTATCTTCTCCTCCAGAGGAGCAGAAGCAACTTCTTAACATTTGCCTTTCAGGGAATTGGGCAGAAAAGCAGTGAATTCTAGTTTTACCTGTCAGGCAGGTATTACATAGCCCGATGGCAAAACTTCATTATTCCCCTTTGTTATAAATGCCACAGAACAGTATCCCGACCATATGAGCAATTTTGAAGCAAGAGCAATCAAATCTTTGCCTTTTTAAAATATTTGCTGTATTTTACATTCTCATATTAATGTAAATGTAATCTCAATGGAAACCAAACCCAGTTTATTACTTCCAGGCTATTTACTTTTGTGATAGCAGATATATTTACAGGTATTATGCATTTAATAGCTATTGCCACCACAGATAAAATTGTACAAAATTATTCATGATACATAGCAATTTGCAAAATGATGCAGAGAGCAATATTACTAGTCTGAACAGGGTCTAATTGAAAATAAAAGTTACTGACAATCATAATTGCAGAATATAGATCACAGTGTGTATCCACATAAAATAAAGGTGTCAGCTAGTAATTTAACTTTTATCATCCATTTAACAAAACAGTGAGAACTATTTCAGAGACATGAAATACGTATTAGATTGTGTTTTGTTTTTTTTTTTTAAACTCCTATTCTGGGGAATTAACTGATACTGTATGGTTCACAGTGAGGGATTTCCTCAGCACAGCCCTACAGGACAGGGAAGGCAGAGCCACTGGCAGCCTGCGGTTACCCGCAGGGGTTGTACACGCGAGGGAGGAGGACTCTGCCCTATATGGATGCTATGGGAAAAGAAATTAAATTCACAGTATCAGTTCAAAGCTTAAAATGCTCATTGCTATTTTTTTTGTTTGTTTTAGGTAGAACAAAAAGCTGGAAGAGACTGGGAATGTGTAACAGCTTGACCTGCAGGATGAGGTGGTGTTTATGGCAGAGCTCTGCTCTTCCACGTGCTCCAAGTTTGAGGAATAATCATCTCCAGAGGTGATGAGGATATCCCTTTACCTGGTGAGATCTGGATTTCGATCACGAATTTAAATGAGCTTTACATTTTGGGCCTCTGAATCTTTCTTGATGTGTCCATAAAATTTAGTTTTTTCTTGTATTAGCACTTTGGGGCCCGGCAGAACGTGCTGCTGGCAGGGACAGGGCAGTAAGGAAAGTGCCATGGGGACTTCTGCCTGACCTCGCCTACAGCTCAGCCTGTTCATCTCAAGCATTGGAGTGAAGCGGCCTCTGAAATATCTTGGTTAATAAAGAAAATCGTGATGCTTTTTCAGAGAACTCTGGGTCTACACTACATAAAGACTGCTTCTTCCATCCACTGGGAGAGAGCAAAGACAACAGAATGAAGAGGCTGTATATCAGAATACCAGATTTTGTCATATACATACCAGAATTTAAAGATCGTTTGCCCATAAGTCCAACAAAGGAGTCTGTTTTATGCCCTGAAAAAATATATTTGGGGGTGTTTTAATAAATTTTAAATAGGCAGGCTTTTAAGATAATGTGCTTTTGTGAGACTAGTTGTTCATACTACTCTCAGACAATAGAGAACAAACATCAGTCTGACTAATCAGACTAAACAGGTTAGACCAAGGCACAGGCCAGTTAGTGGACATCTTCCCATTAACTCAGACTTTTTGTTTTGTAGGGTTGTTTTTTAAGTATAATGGAAAAACAATGGCCAATAACTGATTCTTATTCCTTTCCCAGTACAATTCCTATTGATTTGAGCAAATGAACAAGAAGGCAGTGTCTTGGTATAGCCTGCATCTTTGTGATGCATATTTTCTACCTGTTCGTGGTTTTTTTTTTCTGTAATGTGGAAGAAAAATCTTCCTCACAGGTCAGGCAGAGCCCTTACTGGAGAGGAAGCCAATGGGACTCTCTGTCTGGACACGTCTGAGCCAGACAGTCTGGCTCTATTTTTGGAATATTTATGAGCTCAGATATTACCTTCCTGTCCCATTTGCACTCCTCAAAGCATTGGATGTGTAGAGGATAAACTAGTCCAGGTTTTGGCCTACAGTATTCATCAGATATAGTGGTAGCTGTAGTTTCAGATAAGGAACAAAAAGGAGCCGTTCTTCTTTCTCTAAGCTGACTTTTGAGGAAAACTTAGAAGTTTCTGTTTGGAGAGAATTTTGCTTGGCTAATTCATATACAAAGCAAGATGAATGATCCTCAGACCTCACAGGTATCAATTCAAGCTGAAGCAGTTTCAGAAAGCTATAATTTTTTTACTTTAGTCAGCAGGTTATTTGGCATGAGCTTTGTACTAGACTCTTTAATTCATCTTCCAGTACACAATCCTAGTGATAAAATCGTGTGGCTAACAGAACACCAGGACAGTTATTGACCTCTGTGGAAAGAGGAGGTCTCGCAGAATATAAGATCATTTGTACTTATCAAAAGCCTTCTGGCTCCTGCCTAAGCATCTTCAGATAAATTCAGAGAACAAAGCCATCACTGTGCAGAACAAGGTAACACCACACTGCTGACACCATCTCCCGCTTGGTGATACACAGAATCAAAGCAAGGCACACTTATTAACGGGGCAAGAAATGCTTGTTTATATGACAGCATATCATCAATCAGCCCCTGCTGTGAGCACGGCTCTGATTCCCACCCAGACAATGCTGAGAGCACCGATACAGGATCTCACATGTGATGACATGGGCTGTCCCGTGGAATCATTCTCAGGGATTTGGGAATTCACTATTCTAATTTTCCAGATTTTGCCATCTTAATTGCTCCTCTCTGAGTCTGGCAGTAAGTCTGCCTTGCCGATGAGAAAGCCTTACAGAATCCCCCCGTAGGGAAATAAGAGTGAGCTGCAACATCCACACATTAATGTAGACTGAAATTTCAAAGCCTGTGGTGGCTCAGATGAGATACAGGCTCATGGCTGCACTGGGGGTTTCAAACCTTTAACAGAACATTTCTCCACCACCAGTGCTGCCAGTCCTTAGATGAACCCAGTCACCTTCTAACTAATCCCCTCAAATACATCATTCCCTATTCAAATATCTTCTAATAATTACTTAAAATATCTGCATTGTTTTAACTTACTTTTGTGAGAGATCTGGCCATATCCTGATTGGAAGAGGAAAGGAGAGAGAAAAAAAGGAAAAAGAGTTGTTGAAAAAGGATTGGCATACACATATGATGCTACTACAGTGCTTTGAAGAATCAAATGCAGGAACTACCCTATGCATATTCCACTTAAGGGAAATTAAGGTGATCATTTACAACCGCATTTCTCATTGAAGAAACTACAAAAACTTGTTTTAGCTGAACCCACGCAATTTAGATCTGTTTAGCTCCAATTTCTTAGATTAATTCTTGGATCAGTAAACACATATAAATGACAGCAATCATTGCATACACAACCGATTCCCACACTCAGGCAATTCAGTGGCACATACGCCGACCCATGAATTACCATGATACTCCTTACCAGTGTTTACGTGCTGTAATTGGTGTGCACTTAGCACTGTAATGCGAAGCCCACTCTTTTCCAATCGGTGAGTTTATCTGATAAACTTGAAAAAAAAACAACAAACCCAAACCGCCCATATCGCAACTTCTGAGAAAGGTTTAACGGACTAGAAGCGAGTGGCAACCGCGGTGATGCCTGGAGCGGCGCTGGGAGGGGAGGCATGCAGAGAGGCGTGAGAGGGAGCCAGCCCCCCGCCCCGCTCACCGGCATCCCGCTTGCCCATGAGGCCGAAGAACTGCTGGGGCCGGGGTCTCCGGGCCATCCGCTGCAGGAAGTGCTCCAGGGGCAGCGGCAGCTCCTCCTGCGGGGCGACAGCGCGCGGCGCTCAGCGCGGACCGCCCC
>NW_009611158.1:4354-5044 GCF_000690535.1 Cariama cristata | reverse complement strand
TTTTTATTTCAAAATCTCATTTGATTTCAGATATCTGTAACAATTCCTCGTCTTATTCTTGGCAAAACCTTTCCCTCCCTTGCAAGGAGTTTTAGTATTTTAAAGCAGCTTAACATGGTCTTAGTAACACAATTCTGTTGCAGTTTAACAATTTTCAGGTTTCCAGAACCACAAGAGTAGGAGGGAATTCACATCTCCAAAGAGTTTAAAACTATTCAGAAAACTCACAGTGAAAGGTAAGGCAATTTGTGTTTCAGATGTTGGGACAAACTTTAGTGAAAACTTAATGAACTGATTATTCTTTAAAACCAAACCACAAAATCTCAGCAAATTATTAAGTGAAAAGTCTTCTATTTGTTTTGCATCTGTTAACTTGCATTAAAAACACATTAACTTGGAGAAAAAGTTGTGGTGCATAGAAAAAAGCAATATATGCTTTCAATGGGAATATTTAATAATGTGAATGTATGACATCTTTCAGTCTATAAAAATACAAAAAAGTGAAAGAAAATGTGGTGTGCATTTTAACTTCAGTAAACAGACTTCAAGAGACTTCAGTTCAATAACAACTGACCAAAGTTTTGAACGTACTACTGAGTCTGACAAGTGAATCCCCTTTTTCCTTCTTGTTGTAAAGCATTATGATAAACCCTGTTGAGAACAGCCCCGTAAAAGTCTTCAGGAGCATGA
>NW_009611158.1:0-4313 GCF_000690535.1 Cariama cristata | reverse complement strand
CCCTTTTTTTCCCATGAAAACATTCAGAGGTAAAGCAGTACCATACTATAGACAAGTACTACCTTATGATGAGAAGTCCAGTGTAGGATCATTTTATGTTAGCAATGAGCTGGAGGGTATTTTGAGAATGTGATAAGATGTGGGAAAGTGCAGAGAGTTATGCAGGGAGGCGAGCTTGTGGGGCAGGAAATAGACAAGCTTGAGAAACAAGGCCACGGCAGCAGGATGAGACAGGGAGTTTGTATGTTAGACAAAGAACTTGTGTCTAATTTACGTGGAAGCTAAGCATGGCATAGACACCTATCAAAATCCTTGCTAAGGAGCGTGATAGTTGCATGGACAGTACATGTAACCAATTAGAGCTTAAGCAAGTGCGTGTACGGAAGTAGAAAGCAGTATGTAAGATGTAGCCTTCTGATTAATAAACGACTTCTCTGATCACCATATTGGTGTGCTGAGTTGTCCGTGCCTCGCATGAACAAAGAACCCCACAGTCCGGAGCATCCAGAGATTAAAAACCAGGATTTTACCGGAGGCTGGAAACCAGCAGATGCACATAAAAACTTGCAAAACTGCTAGTCATATTTTTAAATGGAAGGCAAAATTTAGAAATTTTCAATGATAAAGTGTGTAAATTAACCCTGATATGAGCTACTGCCTGGAACACATGGCATCAGGTGGCTGACAAGGGAAGAAGCAGTACAGTTATTCCAAGAGCACTCTTAACCACAAAAATGTTGAAGATCATTGAAGAAATGCAGAATTTGTTATTCAGAATCTGACAGTCAATTAAGATTTAGTTTACTGTCTGAAGCACAGACAACTCAAATTTATCAGCTTTAAAGCCAATAACCCAAGTGCTGTGACATGTAGGAGATTCCCATTGATTTCTTAATTTCATATTTAATTAACTGCAAATGATGGGCCAAACGTTGATTGCAAACTGTGAGTTTACCATAGCAAAACAGGATGTCAGTTTCACAGAAACTTTAGTGAAACACTGCATGTTTTTGTTAGGTGCATTTTTGTGATAGAGGATTGGTAAAGAGAGCCTTCGAGTGTTAAAATCCATACACTTTTCTTTGTTTCTTTCTCTTAATCTGTTGTTGATCACTTTAATTAGAGACTATAAAATCAAATCAAAGTCCCTTTAAAAAAGAACTATTTCTTCACACACTACCACTAAACATCAGCTTTATAGCAAAGCACTACATGGTTTTCAGAAGCTCTTGACCTTGAAATTCTCTGGAATACAGATCATAACAGCCTCTGCCTGCTCCTGGCACTACTTTCAATATTAGCATTGCTTGTGTCTATACAAACTAGTCTGAGTGTGCTTCAATTAGGCTGCCTCCATGACAGCTTTTATGTTAACATTCATCTTCCTTGTGCTCCCTATTTGTTTCTGGCAGTTCCATCTCTCCGTTGTAGTTTCTGGCAGTTCCCTATCTCCGTTGTAGCTGCACTCTCCAATTGTGACAAGTCAAACATTTCCTCCCTTTTTTAACTTCTGAGAACTCATTGAAAGCAGCTATCATTTTGCCTGAAGCCAGGACAGATTCCATTCTGACTCACTAATCATGCAATTCATGTGATTATTCTGTTTTCATCTTTGATAATCACACACAAAGACTAAATATGCTGTTGAAAACTGAAAACTGAAACCAGTATGCTAAGATATTTTTATGATGGAAAATGCAATGTAGCCTCAAACACAGCTATCAGGACATGAAAGCAAAGTTAGCACATCTCAGCTAAAAAGGTCAGGTGCTTTTCGTAGCCCAGTCCTCTGTAAGCCTGGTGCTGAAAGAAGCATGAAGCCACTCCTCAATGGTCCTATCCTGGCGAGAAGACAAGGGTTCAGTTTTCACACAGAGTACAATTGCATAACTCAATGGTAAAACGAGTTCCTGATTTTTTTTTCTGTTTTACCTTTTCCTGCGTATCACTTACTCAACCTTTTGAAATACAAATTGAAACGTGCTGCTCTCTGTTATGTTATTTCAGTCCACGAATCTCTAAAGCAGGTGTACAGTTTTACAGCAGGAAGTGTTGCTGTCAAATGTTATTTCCAAGACTAAAACTAGTAGCTTTCTCCTTTTCTAAGTAAAATTCCATGTTATTGGCAGTAGATGAAAAAAACCTATATTGTTTCTGATTGAAAAAGTCTGCTTTTAAGACAGCATAAAATTTAACAAAATAGAAAATTATCTTTAAGACCAAAATTATCTCTTAAAACCAGATCAAGAAGAGTTTTAAATTTGTTATTGTTGTTGTTAATGTAACTGTCATTATTATTTAACAATATAGGTGCTGGTTTAAGTGAGGTGAGACAAGAAAACAATAATCCTCTACATCTGTTATAGTATAGTGACTACCTACTATATTATACATTAGTATAGTGTGCATATATGTATTATATATATTAATATAGTGTAATACAGTAACTGCACATTGGCTTGAGTAACTGTTTTGCCAATGAAGAAATGAGACTAATGTCTATCACAGGAACCAAGAAGAGATGTTAAATTAAAGGTATGAACCCTCTCACAGTTATGAACAGAGGAACTCTGCATACACACAGCTTGTCCTGACCTGTCCCCAGCACCCACAAATGTCTCTTCTTCTTTGTTTACAACATCCTTATCGTTTCAAGGCACACAGACTGTGGAGAGATCAGCCATCTCGGTTCTCTCTCTTTCTCCTCTTGTGTGGCAGACCTGAGCACACACTCCTTTGTTCCTTGGCTGAAAGCAGTCCATTTATCCCAGAACAACCACATGCTCAATCTAGTCCTACCAAAGTGTGCACAGAAAGGTCTCTATGACACAACAAATTTGTTCTTTCTACATCTGGAACTGAGATATGGAGTATCAAAAGAAGTATTAGCAGCAAATCAAATTTGACTGTTATTGTGAGGAGAAAAAAAATAAAATAAAAAAATCCCACAGTCTAGCATCTGAAATTGTAGTTATCCCCTTCTCATCTTGTCTGCATATCTCATTCTATTCAATTGTCACTTAAGTTGCAAATGCAGAGAAGAAAATACTGTCCTTGTTCAGTATTTCTTATTTTAATTTTCCACTTTTTTATTTTTAGTTGGAAATCCATTCTAAATCTTTACTATGCAATTTTTGAAAATTAAAGAGATGAAAATATTTGAAATAAGATAAATTATTATCTGTCTGATAGTACCTTCTTGTTGTTCTTATAAATGTACTTACCCTGCCTTTTAAATTATATTTCTACATAAGAGGCTAGAATAGATTACCTAATGGGATTGTCTGGCCTTGAAAACTTGTAAATAAATAGACAAAACATAGGGTTTTCTATTTCAAAAGACCTGGTAGCCTCCAGTGTCATACCTGCACATTTATTTAAGAACCTAAGGAAACTAGAAGCTGCCTGTGTGGTTAAAAGACTTGAAAATATATTTTTCCCAAAGCATTTTTGTAAATCTACCCCAAGGCAATGGAAAGACCTTCACTATGCAAGAACACATGTTGACCAAACATCTTAATGGTTTCCAATGGAGAGGATTCAGGATTCAGTGTTTCACGGAAATTGTGATCACAGAACTTCATTCATTCTTTTTCTCTACAGGCAGAAATTACAAATCCAGACTGTCTCCTGAGATATATTCTTTTTCTGTTACTCAAAGGCATAGTGTTTTTTAACAACATATCAAGCAGGTAGTTCCAGTAATAAAGGAAAATGGATCCTGAGATACTCAAATCATCCAACAACACAATCTGGAGTAATTTGAGATTGTTCTTGCTATTTACTTATCTTGAAGAACACTTGATATAAGAATAAACACCACCAACAACCCCAATTGCTGAACAATTTAGCTGCAATTGCTATATTCAAAAACTGTTGCACTACAAGTCACAGGAGTTGTATTACTGCCATTATATGAACATCAAGAGAAACTATACTCAAACCTTTGCTGCCCTTCACAACTCTCCGTAACTCAAATTACTTGTAAAATGCTGCATTGCTAAATTGTTACCATTTTACCAGGGGAAGAAGCAAAGGAAATAGGGAATCAGGATTTCAAGAGTAAATCCACAGAGCATCAAAAATGTCATAGCATACCACACATGTGGCAAAAGTTTGTTGTGACCAAAAGCCTGCAGTTTTCACAGTGGAAAATTTTACCTATTAGAACTGAAACTGCTTTGTTCACTCAGTTTTTCTTCATGTATTAGTGCTTTTTTCACAGTCATGACAAGTCCCAAAAGGAATATGTAAGCGACACTGGAAATTTTTAGGGTTACATTGTCGCTGAGGTACATCACCTTGCTCTTGAA
>NW_009611157.1:0-27192 GCF_000690535.1 Cariama cristata | reverse complement strand
ATTCTATGATTCTATGATTTCCAGTTGTGTATTCTGAAACTGCTTATGAATTGCAAGGTCAAGACTGAATCCATAACGTGACTGCATAACAAGTATTCACTTTTTTTAGCCATATTTATCTTACATGCTTGATTTATAAATATTGAGCTTGATCTTCTGAATCATGGTCTATACTGCACAATTCTATTACTAAAAGTATGCATTAGTATACAATTTCTGCAACTCTTATTTGTGATGGAAAGTCATCGTAGATGCGGAATACTTTTATCATCAGTAGGAGGTAAATATGTTAGCTGAAGCTATTTAATTCCATATGTTATTTAACAACAGTTTTCTTAGCTGGTAGCAATTCCATTAACATTATTGAGTCATTAATTTTGATACAACTGACAAGTGCAATTTTCTTGTAATCAAGAAAGTAGTAAAAGAATAGTTTGTGTACTACAGGAAAATTTACAATAGCAATAAATTCTAATGAAGTTTATTATTTTTCCTTTTAAAGGTTGAGTTTAGATTCTGATATCAAACATCTGGGGAATGAAGCAGATAAGAGAGGAGGCATTCTGTCCTAATATGGGATTTACAGTTTGCACTCAAGAGATTAGAATGAAGTTATGGAAAATAAGCAGATTCTCATAGATGGTGTAGATCTTATTCTGTGATGACACTATTTTGAGTTTCAGAGGAAACCTATTCTTCACTGAAATTGTGACTCAGTAAGAATAACTTCAGCTAGATTCTACTTTTATTATTACACCACAAGGTCCCACTGCTGGGTTTGTAGGTTTATGTGAAGAGGAGTCAAAAAAAAAGCAACGCTATGGATTTATACAAGATGGGTAGATAGCTGGTGGATAGTTGGTGTGTCGTTTTATTTTTTTTTTTCTTCCTTCCCCCTCTTTATGCTTTGGCATTGCACGATAGCACTTATTTTGTCTTTAAACAGTTCAGATGGTCTCTTGGACATGTTTTAATCTGATTTTTTAAAGTTTTTATTCAGTCAGAGATGAAAAAGAAGCAGTAAATACTACTAATAGAGATAAAATTAAATAGGATAATGTTCAAAGAAGGCATCTTTGAATATAGGAAAAAATCTATATCTAGAAAAAACGAATCCTGACTAAAGAGGAACTTCAGCATTTGGGATGTCTGAGACATCATATTTGGTTTCAAAAGCGGCAGGAAGAATGCAGAAGTACTCCAGCAGCTGGCAATGTAGCAAAGATACAGTCATTAGAAAGGTGGGAAAGGTGCAAATGAGCAAAGTTTGCTCTGCAGCACCGTGAGTTCTTTCCTAAAGTTCTACACTTTAAAAAGAGCTGAACTGAGAGAAAATACACAGTGACCGAAAAGTGAGACAAGAAGCAAAGTAACTGAGAAATCAGTAACTGAGTTAATATGACCTGACTGCCATGAGGTTAAAAAAAAAAGTAACTTAAAGCCTTTGTGACTTTAAAAATTTTTTTTAATAGTCTCTGCAGCTCTCCAGTGTGATAAGGATTTTTCTAGTGTTTGAATATGTATGTATCAAATGACGGGACTAGCACCCATTTGCTAAGTAGAAATGACATGCAAAAGCACCGGGTGGGTGGGCAAAAACAGAAAATGGAAGTGACTGATGGAAAGTTAATGATCAAGTCAAGCATGATATGACTGTCTGTGCAATGGCCTTTCTGCTGAACTACAGTTTACCTCATCTTCTATTGTTTAGGAGAAATATGTGGAAGATAGAAAAATAAAACAGAAGACCCAGGAGAACTAGTTGAATTATTTTATCAGTTCACCACTGACTCCGTTTTCAACATAGCTTGTCAAGTGGGCATCATCTGATGCATTAGGAAGGAGTGATTTTATTTTTTTTTTTCGCATAAAGCATTAAGTATCAGGAAGGAAACTGAGGGAAGCACACAGTAATAGTCAGTTAACGTTGCAAAGACTTATAGTCTTCTTTATAGCTGAATAACCTATTTGGTTCTTAGAATTCTATAAAGAGAAATTCTGCTCTATGAGCAGTTAAAACAGAAAGGAGTATGTTTGAGGTCAAATCATAGTTCTATAGAATATGTTGGCTTTATATACTTTTTCATTGCATAATGAAATTTATTAAGCATTTTTTCATAAATAACATTTAAACTATAGCTCTTAAAAGTATGTCATAACATACTGATAATGTCTTTCATGTAGGCATATTTTAGCAGCCCTGGTGTTATACTGTTATCTCTGTGTTAATCAGTGCACGTAACACTTTTGATTTTAGCTTACTCATGGTTAAAATAGGTATATGAGTCGAACACCTCAGAGTTGAGGTTTCAGGATGAATTACGGAACGTGGCAATGTGCTATGTAATACAGGCTAAGAACTATGAATTTACTGTTTTGTTCACTGTCAAGCCATGCTAAACAAAAGAGCAGGCAAGGTGGTGTTTTGAACATATTTGTTTGCCACCCAAAAGTGGTGGGCTTCCCAGAAGTGCTTAGTCTTGATTTCTATAGCCACTGACACTGAGAGTATATTTAATGCCCTCTGAATGAATTCTAGCTAAAATTAGAGGAGTAAAAACATCAGTGTTATCAGTGCTGTAATCTCAGAAAACTTGGTGCTTGCCAGAGTCCGGCAGTAACTGCACCTTACGAGGAATAAGGACTACCTTGGGTCATGGCAAAGACTTGATGAAGGTTTATGGTCTAAAAGTTATGTTTCTCACAGTAACAGTTACAGAAGCAGATACAGACACCAGACTTCAGAACAGTTTTTTTTTTTTAACTCAGATATAGCTAAATTTTGCAGGCACTTACATGCGTGGAAGCAACTCTCTTCTTCTGATTAGTTGATCTGCTATCATCAGTCACATCAGGTTCCTTTGAGTTTAAAATCCCATTTAGCAAGCATAACCAATGTGTGGGACTTCAGAGACCACAATATTGATGACCTATGTTATTCTGAAAAATATTAATAATCGCCGCTTTTCAAAAAAGATATTAAAAATACTGCACTATGGTCCTTTAACCAATCAAATTGCAAGTACAAAATATGCATAACAGCACAACAGCAGGCATATAATTTTAGATCACTGTTCTTTCTTTCAGATTGCCATAATATATTTTACCTAGCTTTGCTTTATTGTATTCATTTCGTTCAGCTAACAGATCAGACACAATCTGAGTCTCCAGTCGTTCAACCTATGGGACACAATTTACTGTCTATAAAATGAAGACATTGTTATGATTTGCCTTGTTTAACCATTCTCTGTATTTCCTATTTACATTCACTCTTCTTGTTTATATGTGTGGCGCCTGAATTAACCAGGCTCCCTTTTCACAAAGGTATCTCTGTGCTGTAACGATAAGAAAGGAAAACAGTCTCATATTTCTAAGAAATTATTTCCTTATTTCATGAAAAATGACATCAGATTATTTTAAACTTGGGTAACTATGAATGATAACGCTCAAATCTTTGCTGCATATACAGAAAAAATAAGTTAGTTACATTACTTTCAGTAATTGTCTGTGATACCTAGCTACGTGAGTAGAGAGGAGTGGTGTGCTTCAGTAAATTCGTCAAACATTATCTGGGAAAAAGAACTGAAGGATGCACTCTTCTCTGAGTTCCAATACAACTAGGATGCTTGGACTAGCAATATAAAAGGATAATTTCTAAAGGATGCCTTGAAGAGCAATGTATATATTTCCATTGGTCCTCCAAAGCAATCAAAATGGATTCCCATGTTTAAGTAGGAGCAGCTAAGTGTAACAAAGCGCCTCAGCATAATAAAGTGTAACAGAGCGCCTTAGCATAATACTGAATAAGAATAGCTGGCTTAACTGTATCTGGTACAAGTGAGATGATTTCAAAGCTACAAGGCTTTTAGTTCAAAATATCATATCTAACAATCATGATGACTGAAAGTTGGGTGTTTGTTTGGTTTTTTTTTGCTGAACAGTTGAGCTAATCTTACCACACTGGCTGCACAGATGTTAGTATTTCTTTTAGAGTCTAGGATGCTTGTCTGTTGTGGATGGAGTGATGCACTTCATTCGTAAAGAGAAGTAGCAATAAGGTTTAAACAGTGATTTCACAAAGTTTGCTAGTAAATGCGACAGTGACAACACGATTGATTACATGCTGTATAAAACACAGGGTGAGACAAAACTGACAAAGAGGACTTCCCGTTCAGTCTCAAGGTTCAAAAGATTTGGTGAGATCTGGTAGTCCAAGAGCTGGTGCTTTCATTAATGCTTCTTTGAGTTGTCTAAATGCTGCTCTGCCCTCACCAGTCCACTCAAGTTCGCCTTCTTGGCAGGTTTTTAACAACTCATACAGGGATTTTACTAATAGTCCATAATTAGCAAGCCATAAGCAACACCAGCCTATCATTCCCACAAAGGCTCGTAATTCTCCGATCATCTGGGGTTTGGGAGGTGACAAACGGCTTCCTTTCTTTTCACTCCCAGTTGTCTCTGTCCCATGGAGATTTCAAATCCCAGACAAGTAACAGTCTGTGTGTGCGACCTGGGCCTTTCCTTTCGATCCCCTGTATCCGCTGGTTCCCAAAAGTTTAAAAGACTTATAGTCAGTATCAAGCACTCTTCTTCAGTTTTGGTGGCAATTAAGATGTCATCAACATACCGGATTACAACTCCTTGTCTGTTTTCCTGCCGCTAGGTTTCTAATTCCTTTGTTAATTGGTTTTCAAAGATTGCTGGACTGATTTTAAACCCTTGTGGTAGAATAGTCCATGTATATTGCATTTTTATTCCTGTTTCCAGATTTTCCCATTCAAAGGCAAATAGTTCCTAGTTCTCAGCATCAAGGAGTATGCAGAAAAAAGCATCTTTTAAATCTAACACTCTGAACTAGCCTTGTTCCCTGGTAAGGATGGTGAAAAGAGGATACAGATTTGCCACCACCGGGTGGATATCATGTACAATTTGATTTATTGTTCTAAGATCCTGAACTAAATGGTAATCTTTACTGTTAGCTTTTTTTAACCGGCAATATTTGTGTACTGTATTTTGACTCACACTCAATTAATAGTTTATATTTCAAAAACTTCTGTAGCAGAGGCACTAAACCAATCCTTGCTTCTAGTTTTAAAGGATATTGCTTGATTCTTACAGGTGAAGAGCCTGGCTTAAGATCAGTTCTTACTGGTTCTGCCTCTTGGCTCTTCTAGGCACCTCTCCTGCCCATACAATTGGGATCACAGCATTCTCGATCTCCTGAGGCATCCTTATTCCTTTAAGAGGTGTATCCTGTAATAACAAAGCGGTAGCTTCGACATATTTAGATTCCAGAATTAAGATCTCAATATCTCCTTTTGTAAATTTAATTTCAGCCTCTAATTTTTCCAACAAATCTCTCCCTAATAGTGGTTTCAGAGAACCAGGCAAATTTAAAAACTGGTGAGTAACTCATTGTTTTCCCAATCTGAATTTTAAAGGTTTGAAGAATGGTCATGTTTCCCGGATCCCTGTCGCGCCAATAACATTTACATTTCTATCACTAAATCCTCCCTCTAAAGAATTGAAAACAGTGTAAGTTGTTCCGGTAGCTCTTAAAAATTCAGTATCTTCGTTCCCCAGCCTCACTTTAACCGGGGAAGACTCCTCCAGTTCTCTTCGTTCCTGCTCGATTGAAAGCAGGGAATTACAAGCAGTATTCTTGTTTCGCTGAGGACATTCAGTTTTCCAGTGACCTTCCCCCTTACAATACATGCACTGATTTTTCTCTCAGCCAACTCCTACTTGCCTGTTGCAGTACAAACTTGCACCCTCGGCTTCTTCCTCTACATCCTCCCCTTCCTCGACCTACTGTATTACCTTCTAAAACTGCCACCAACCTGCTACTTACTGTATCCTTTTGTTTTTCCCTATTCCTATATGCCACCCAAGCAGCAGCCAGCATCTTTCCCAGGTCTCTTGCACCTCCCCTTGCAGTTTTTGTAATTTCCTTCACTATTTACTATGTCTCTGTACCCCCATTCTCCCTGCCTCTGTCAGGAGCACTTAACAATTCTACAGTCTCTTCTTCCTGATGTGAATTTTTTAAACATCTTTGTCTGATATTGCAAGCCAAACTCTTCAAAGATTTTCCCCATTCCTTTTCTAACGCTAATACCAGCGGATTGTTCAGCGTGAGATTTATCCCGCATTCTTTCTATCCTTTAGGGTGATTTCCTAAAAGAACACGTCCACATACACAACCTCATTCTACCTTTCTTCCCTTCTTAAAAACAATGCTAGTTGTAACAAGGTGTTATAGTTAATTGTGTCATTAAAGGGCCATCTAATTTATACAGAGGCGACCATGGATTACAATACTTAACCAGGTTTTCCTGAGTGACAACTCCACCTGGCAGTCCTCCAATTTGCCTCCAGTGTTTTAGAATGCACCCTAAAAGTGACTTCTTCAGGACTGCTCCCCGGGAGGATCCTGCACCCATCATTTAGAATTCAACAACAAAATACATAAGAGCCAGAAATGAAAAAAAATAACAACCACGGTGTCTTAGTGTAAAGAAATCAGACAGTAGTTTTGGTTGGAACCAGACTCTAAAGAAATTCTTCAGAAATCAAACTGGATTAGTACCTAAAATAAATTCAGAAACCAGAAACAAGATAGGTACTTATAATGAATCCGGAAACCAGACAGGCAGACGGGTTAGGTACTGGTTAGCCCAACCCTTGGGGCTTTCGGCTCCGTCTGACAGGCAGGCTTCACCCAGAAGCCTTTCTTCAATCCTGTCAGTGTGGGGATTGGAGATCTTCCCCGAGAAGATCTCGGTGCCGGCTGGAGATCCTGCAACCCCCACGGATCCGGTGCGATCTAGAAGGAAAGCCCCACCTGGGTTGCCAGGTGTTACCCTAAAAGTCGGTCAGAAGAACCTTCTAAGAGTCAATTTGGAGTTTTAGAAAGCAAGCATGCCTTTATTGCAGCACTGGATGCATGGGGGGATCGTTCCGCCTAGCGTGCATACCGATGTGATTCCAATTCCTGTATATAGCACAAAGTTACATACATATGCATAGGAATTCCCGGAGTTGATATACATATTCATTCTATTTCCTGGAACTAATGATCAGATCGGCATACTCATTTAGCATGCGGTTGAAGTCTCTGAGGGGCTACAGATACACTGTATAATTTCATTGTATAAAGTGAAATTTTCCTCTCCTATTAACTCTCACATTTTAAAATGATTGTGCTGTTTACTAAGATGATGTGCTTAAAAAGAACACTATCCCTCCCACTCCAGTGCACACTTGTTCTATGAACTTTAATGTATGTGTGTAGGGAGGAGTGTCTATTTACACTGCACTATTACACATTTTTGGAATATTATTTAATCACCAAAGTCTTCTTTAAAAACATAAGACTCTAAGCCACTACTGCTCCATAGGCCCAACAGATGTAGGAAAGCAAAGAAGCTTTTCTGGACACTTTTAAAGGAATAAATGTTCAGGAAGCCTGATTCCGCACCAAAGCCACAATATTCTTAGTCTCACTGATTTTTAGTTAAGACTTAGAGGAAGCCTTTAGTCTTTATCATCTAGTGGGTTTAGTAGGCATGGTGGCATCAGGTATACAGTTGGACTTGATGATCTTTGAGGTCTCTTCCAACCATAATGATTCTATGATTCTATAATTGTATGATCTTTCATGACATTAAACGCTGAACTTGGCCTATGTTTGCCCACTTGCCGTCCACTCAGATGCCCTATGGTTGTCTATAGTAGTTGGTAGACTCATGAGAGTTATTTTTTGATGCATTTCAGACAAATAGATAATATACTGTACAAGTTATTGTTATTGGGCACACTCCTAATTCTGATAGGCAAAGCTACGATATCATTCACTGGAACGTGTGACACTAGTAACCTACTAGCAAAGACTTCATCATTAGTAAGGAATCTGCTTTTTCAGCACAGCAAGGCTCCACCTTTATGGTGGTTAAAAAACTTGCATGTGGCATGCATATTATTTCTCCTCACTCAAAATACAGAAGATAAAAACTGGGTCAGAAATGTTAAATTGCATTATATGTTAGTATCACTTGCTATGCTACTTAAAAAAATCAGTAATTCTTCAAAATAAATTTTTAGGTAAAGATTACATTTTTCTTTACATGGGAAAGAAAGTGAGGCTTTCCAAAGTTCACTCTTTAATGTTTAGCACAGTTAAATAGTTCCAGGCAATAAAGAAGCAGGAAGAATAAGGAGTGCAGGGAAGAGAGCAATGCAAAATATTACTGTCTCCTTTGTATCTTAAAAAGAAAGGGAAGTTGCAGAAACAATTAGTTTTGTGCTTCTGCAAGCCACTAACATTCTTGTATTCCCTTCTTTTTTTCCTTGCCTGTTGGTTGATTCTGGGATGGATTGTTCCATTGAGGCATTTCAGGAGCTTTCAATAGAAGAAAGATGCACATCCAACAGAAGTTAGTAAAAATGTACTCGAGCAGTTCTATGATTGTAATCATACTGGCACCACAAAACAATCCAAGCTGGCCACCTACATCAGCTGTAATAGAAGGAAATAAACGTATGTCATCCTAAGCATTTGGTTTAGTCTGGCAAGCAAACAAAATACCTACTGGGTGCAAGTGTTAAATTCAATAAATACAATATACGTAATCCATCACTTTAAGAAAACAGAATTAGTATTCTTAAGAATGTTTATTGGAGAAGACTAATGTGTTTCTTAAAATTCTAAATAAAGCAAGTACAACACAACACATCCTACTGTGAAATATTAAAATATTTCCTACTTCTGTGCCTTTTTAGCAGTTCTCTTGCTTCTCCCCGTGTTCTCACTCTTTTCCCCCAAATCCCATAAACTTCACTATTCTTACAGTCCTGCATGCGATATAGCTATAAATTAGTGCCAAACTTAATTCTTGCTCTCAGCTGCTGTCCATACTGCAGGTTCTTTAATGGAACGACAGGAGACTATAAAAAAATGACCATGTGGCAGACATGATTATTACCAATATAAAAGGTATTGCTTTTTTGTTTAGAAGCCCACATAGGCTATGACTCAGGAGGGCAGAGGATAAAAAAAACAGGTTTATTTGTGTGGTTTTTTAATTATTAGATTATTAATCAGCAATAAATAAATATTAAACATTCACTTACCAAGCAACTCAGATATAGTCAAGGCCTTCTGCTGCTGTGTTATTTTGTAGCTCAGATCATGATATTTAATGTCAATACGCACAAGGTTCTGCCTAATGACAAATACATGCAGTATGACTTAAGACAGTCAGGAGTGCTGTTCATTTTTACCAAGATTTATCTACATGGACCGAGTTCAGGGAAAGTGATGGTGTCTTTTAAAGAACAATTAGATGAGTGTTACCAAAAGGAGTTAGATGACTGAGGAAAAAAAATATTTTTGTCATAATGTCCTAATAACAACCGTTATAACAGGAGCTTATCAGAGGAGTACATCTTCAGGCTACTTTGAAAAAGTAACTCTAGATCTGTACTGTGAGATAGACTCGTTCTTTTTAAGGGTCACAGAGATAAGCGTAAGTAGAAGCATCAAGCATCCTGACCTACAACAGATACAGTGCTTGGAAGTGTAGTCTACCGCTCTTGATTGTATGCAACTGCATATTTAATTGTGCTCATTTCAATGAGCATGTTTGTGCAGAAGAGCCCTTGTCCTATAGTCGGATGTTTAGTTCTATCCTCTGCTAACAGCCTCGCTTGCCTAGTTATATTCTTGCCTGCTGCAAAAGCAGAAAAGTAGGTAAATCTCAGCTGGAGCAAGACCTGTGGAATGATTCATTATGAGTAAAGAGCTTATCTTTATGATATCAAGTCTACAGAAAGATTCTGCCTAAATCCTAAATAGAATATAAACATAATGGTTGTGGAATAAAACAGACACAAAACCTGATTGCACTCATAATGTTGTGACCTTTAAGAATAAAAGTAGCAATTATTCTTCAGAAATGTGAACAGCTACAGATTTTTGGGTTGACAGTGATATTGAGCTCATTAACAATATTCATGAACATAAAGTATTTGCTATACAAAATAATCACTTCTGTCTCTTTAGATGATCATTCTAAAACTGAGGTAGCACTGAGTAATAAAAATAATCTTATAGCTTCTATTCATAAGGCTTCCTATCTTTGTCATGGAGTTGCTAGCAGAACTATCCAATAAATATTTAACTTTTCCCATCTTTCATCTTCAGAAATTAATAGATCTCTACGTTTTATAGTTTAGAATATGTATTTGTTAATACGTGGGTAGGATTCCTATTGGTTAAGGCTTGGTAACAGGGGAATGTTCTGTATTTTCACTTGCTTAATTGGATAATTACCGGGTTGCACATGATGTTTACAGACAATAAAATAATGAACAAAGATCAATATCTTTTGCATACAACAACAGGTTTATTTTTCATAATCTTCATTGGGGACAGACTTTTTAATAGTGCCTGTAGCGATAGGACAAGGGGTAATAGTTTTAAACTAAAAAAGGGTACAGTCAGACTAGATATAAGGAAGAAAATTTTTACGAGGAGTGTGGTGGAACACTAGCACAGGCTGCCCAGAGAGGTGGTAGATGCCCCATCCCTGGAAACATTCAAGGCCAGGTTAGATGGGGCTTTGAGCAACCTGATCTGGTTGAAGATGATCCTGTTGATTCCAGGGGTGTTGGACTAGATGACCTTTAAAGGTCCCTTCCTACCCAAACTATTCTATGATCCTTATAGTTCCTGTTCATGTACAAATGTATACAAGCATTTGCAGACTGATGGCTTCAAGAGTGAGAAAACTGAAGTCACTGAAACAATGAAATATGCATAGATATTTCATTAGCCAAGTTTTCTACAGTTTGTTATAAATATATTTGGATGTTGTGGATACTATGAGTTCAGGTAGCACTTGTCAATACTTATTTGTACTTCTGACATCTACATCTTTGAGCAAGAGGCAATTCATTCTATAAAACTGTATTAAGTGCTCTGATAACTAGATTGTATCTTTCTAGCAAAAAAAAATCTTGAAATCATTCTATTGTTGCATATCTAATGCTTGTGATTGCAAGGAAATCTGGCATCAATTTATTATATTGTAACAGTAAGGCATGTATGCTCTATTAAAGCATAAGCATATATGATACCTCTTCTATCAATTTAAAATTATGCAGATTATGTCAGCTCAGTGCTACTACTGAGTGATACAGCTCTATGCATAACATAAGTTCTAACACCATTTCCTGGATAAAAGATGTAGTCAACACTGTTGAGACATGTTTTCACAGTAGGAGGTCTCTGCTTTTGGGTATAGACCTACTTTCTTTTGCTGTGTAGCATTTTCAGTCACGCAGATAGAACCACGCTATTTCACTCTTTTGCTACCTCATGAGAATTAATATTGTACCGAATATTTTCTAAGTAACTTTCATAATATAAATGGTATTAGTGAATTCTACCAACAATAGAAAAGATTATTAAACTTGTGACATTATTGTTACAATAAACCCGAGCTCTTCAGTGCTTATGAAGCTTCCTTTGGGAATGCGTTGAGAGAAAGGAGAACAACTTTATATAGCATCTGTTTAGGTTGTTCATTGAGTTCAGTTGTGGATCGGTGAAGATTTGTCTTCTCTAGTGGATGGATTGTTCATGTAAATTGTAGATAAGTTTGATAACCATGCCCTTTCTTTATTCTTAATTGCAAAATTGATCAAAAAACCCTCTGTTGTAAGAGACCAACGTCACAGAAGGTAATTCATAACATTACTTTTTAATTGCAGTTTCTATTTTGTGTCATCCACAAGTCTTAGATATATCTAAGTATATTTTATATATGTATGAATATGTATAAATCTTAACCAATTTTGTCTAAGAGATTATTTTATCTCACAGACAACATTAGTAATACCAGACATAAAAATATCTTTTTAAAAGGTCATGTTTACGTCATACACTCTGTCAGCACACTTAAAAGTAATTGGTAATTTCTTTATTATCAAGGTGTTAAGTGAGATTACCTGATGTATTCTGGGCTTTTCCTCAGTTTTGCAGAAAAGTATTTTATGGCTGTTTCTCCTCCAAAACCTGAATAGGTGACAGTGGTAGGATAATCCGTTTCTTCACATGGGGCAGGGCAAGTGGAATTGTGGGTTCCTACTGTACATAATCCTTTTTTCTCTATATCATCTGAAATCCAGGAGAAAGCATTTACATAGTATTTCTAAAAAAGCACACAGTTTAAAAACTTTTCTAAAAGTTACAAATTTACTTTTAACTGACTAGGATAAATGTATGGGTCAGTTATCCTGAGAAAAGAGGATACTTACCAGTTTTGAAGGAATAAATAAGTATTTATAACTGGCATTTTGGAAACTGGTGCACAGTAATAATGCTTGAGATCTTTTAGTCACTTTTTCCAAAGAAATTCAGTGCCTGTAAGTCTTTCTGCCTTCATTAGGGCTTTATGCACTTATTATTTCTCATCCACAGTTAAAGAGTCGGACAACTGAAGACTTTCTATGTTCTGTGTTAGCTTTCCAATCACATACTTAGGTATATAATCCTTGGTCTTGATGCCTTAATGTCTGCCTAGCTCATTTCAGTGCACAGAAACTGCTTCCAGAGCAATGCCAGTTGTAGTTTACTATCATCTGATAACTACATAAAAATCTTGGTAAGTTCACTTTACTTTAACCCTTGCCTGCCATTTGATAATTGGGCTTAAGACAGATAGGAGGACTTAGGGACAGCTTTGTTTCTTCAAATACCAAAGAGAAGTCACAACATTCTGCAGGTCTGGCTACTCATGAAAGTGGGGAGCCATTCCTCTTACAAGGCTCTAACAGAAAGAAATCATTATAGAAATCTGGGAAACCTGGAGAAAATTCATCTAGAAGAAAAATGGTGAGGCATAAATATTTCCTAAAGCATAAACCATCACTCAAAGCCATCTGGTACTCTAAGTACCATAACCTCCTGCCTGTGGTGTTCTATCTGTCCTGGTGTGGTGGTGGTTGTTGTGTCTGTTCCCTCTGCATGTGAGCTTCTCACTTTTGCAGACTGCAGAGAAGGTGGTATCTCAGGCTGTTGATCGTTTGAGGTACACTCCAGGGACACTGAGGTTGTGGATTTAATTCTGGATAGCGGGCCCTTTAGAGTTCCTGAAATAAATGCTCTTGCCAACAGTAGGTCCCACAGACACTGGATCAGTGTGCTGTCATTTGAAATTTTGTTATCAGATGTCTAACCTCTCCTGCACTGTAAAAGGAAACTTGGCACCTAACAGGTTCACTATGTACAGTGCTGTGATGCCAGTTCCTTCTGGGGTCCAGCTCTGAATCCTATCCATCCTTGATAGGACTTAGGGGTGATTTTTGTTTATTGTTCAGTGGTTTTTTTGAAACTTGATCATAGAATGTCCATTAAGTAAGATAATGTACGTATTTCCACCATGACAGACTATCAAAGATCATGATTTTGTAAGAAGATAAACTTAGTGGAATCTATTTCAAAACAGCCACAGGAAAAAGAAACACTCATCGTTCATAGTAGTAAATCTTGCTTGAATGTTGCACCCACCTAATCGAAACAGAAATAACCCCCCACACAGGCCTCCCAGAATTTGTTCATCTACTTGGTATCTTAATCATCCATTCCTTTGGGAAGGGAGAGTCACGTTACATAGCAGAATCCGAAACAATCAAAAAGGAGACTTTCTAGAGTCTAGAGAAAATACCATTTGCAGTATTTTCCAGAAAGTCTGTTGTAGTGACTTACAAATTTTGTATCTACTGTGTGTGGCTTATTTGCTTATGGAGATGAATTGCATTTGGAGCACTTTGAAAATATATAGTTCATTTTACTTTTGAAAAGATAAAACCTTAAAGTCCAGTGATTTTGAATTATCAAACCTGTTATTGCAAACCTGTTATTGCTGTGCTGTTCATTTTTCTGTCACAAAAAAAAGAATACATCATTGGAGCTAGAAGGATGATACCATGAAGATGTGAAAATGCAAGTCAGAGGCTTGAAAACTGAAAACAGATTAATTGAACATTCTTCCATTTTAAACCATTTCTGATTACTAAAATGAATTCTTAAGATTTTTTTAAATTGACATCTGTTTAATGATTTGTCTGGTTTCTATTTCAGAATATTAAATGACCTGGGACGTATTCTGTTTTAGTACTACTTTCAGTATTTTGTTTTAATTGATAGATATTGTCTACTATTTGGAATTGGCTTAGAAAATATGAATATGAAGTTATTACTTACAGACTGCTGGATAAACACAATTATAAAACTTCAGCAAATCACATTCTGTTCCATTTCCTTAAAAATAAACAACAAACTTTAGGAACTTCAATTAACGATCTAACCCTTAGCTCTATTTGTACTAAACTGACATGTAATGTCATCAAAGCCTGCTCACCACCTCATGTTTATCATTATACAACAGAGAAATCAATTCAGTTGGGCATAGTGCAGTTACCAACATCAAAGGGGTACATAGTGAAAAGAGACAACAGACCAAGCCAGAAGGCTTGCTGTTGGAGCAAAGATCTTTATTATATGTGCCAGTCAGAACTGCCTTTAAGCTTGCAGCTCACTCTTTGTGTTAGCTTGCTAAAGCCAGGAATTTCTGTTTTTCCCAGCAGAAATGAAAAAACAAAGTACGATAGATGCGATATATGATTACACGTCATGTTTTTCAACAAAAATTTTGAACTTCATGCAAGAGTTGTTTGGAGACTTAAGGGGTAAGATAGCACCCTAAGCTAACAGCAAATTTTTCAGATTTCAGGTGGTCTCAGTTTCACCTCAATTTTTTCCCTTGCATGGAAATATTACATAGCAGTTTAGCACACACTTAAAGGAGGCATTGCCCTCCTTTATCTAACTGTCACTGTATAAAGCTCTCACCCTGGGTATGGGAGTCCTAGACTTAATTTCCTTCTCAAACCCCTTTCCGTCAGAGTTTCCAGGAGATGGCCAACCTCCTTTCCAAGAGGTTGTCAAATGAACAGGCTAGAGATTACTCATTAATGGGTCTCCCTTAGAGAAAACATTCTACCTTGCTTGGGGATATGTAAAAATACATTGAGTCAGAAAGTGCAGGCATGACGGTGGCTTTCTTGCTCACTAATTGTGAAAAAAAGAGCTGTGAGAGCAGAGATTTGGGTTCCAGCTCTTGCTTCAAAGAGAGGTGACAATATTATCATTACTTGGGTTGAAAAGGTGGGAGGGAGGAGACTGGTCAAGGCTCAGTGTTACCCCTTTACATTTCTAGAGTGATTAAGACGCCTGGATTCTTGAGGGCAGTATTACAGGGGCTCTGAGCAACCTTATCTAGTTGGAGATGTCCCTGCTCACCGCAGGGGGGTTGGACTAGATGACCTCTAAAGGTCCCTTCCAGCCTGAATGATTCTATGATTCTACAGCATACACCTGTAACCTGCATTTCAGGTTGATTAGGCGGCTCCATGCAGCCTTTTGACTTTTGCAGAGCCCTCTTCTTGTGCCAGACTCTTTCCATGGTTCATGTTGGGGACCTTGGTTTCTGTCTTGAAGCAATCAGTTCTGCTGCAGCTGCTAAACACCTGCAAAGTAGGTTTTCTGCAGGACATGTGAAAATCTATGGCTCTTTTATGGATTTAGTTCCAGTTGTTTAGGAAGTCAGGTTGAAGTCTACAGATGTTTCTCACAGCCCTGAAGCATAATCTGTTCTTTCAAGTTTTTTTGGTCTGTATCCTAGTAACAGCCAGTGACCCAAATGCTAGGTCTAGAGCTGACCAAATATCTTGCTTGTTTTCTCTGAATTAAAAAAAAAAAAAAAGGCAAATTTATATAATTTTAATTAATCCTAACTGTGGATATCCCTCAAGCATATGCCCCGTCTCCTTTGCTGCTCAACAACAGGTGAGGTCTCCCAGCAAGACGACCAGTGTATGGTATGATGATACTCCTGAGAAATACCTGGAAGAGTGAATGGCAAACAGCCACACCAGTCCTGTATGTACCGGGCTTTGCATTCCTGCAAGCATCCATTAGTACTATAAATCTTGTGGTACTGAAGTTTTATATCAGGCTTGCACTCTCCCCATGGGTATTCTTGGATAATTGACTGTAGGGTAATAATAACAGAAGATAGATTTTTTTATTCTCTATTTTAAATTTAGATATTATTTTCTCACATTTTAAAGTGCTGAAGGAAGCCTGTTGAAGACATAAGCAGTAACATTGTGAACTAATTGGAGGCAATTACAATTCATGCTTTTGGGATTATAAAATCATCTCCTCTCTCTCACAGCAAAAGTAGGACCTGATCAGACAGCCTAGCACAGAAGCGTAGTCCACTCCACTTGGATTCCACTAGGAATCCGAGACAACCTTAATGGTAACAGAACGTGTTGATGGGGAAATGCTTTGGTGTCCTCGTATCTTTATATGTCAGCGAGACTGTAAGATGTTAGGAAAGAAAGGCTGATTATGAAGACCAATGACATTCCCCTCCCCCAAAATAGCAGTAATTTTGTTTGTATCTGGAGGAAATGTTATTTTTAGGAGTCACTTTGACATGATAAATATGTTAACTTTCAAAATGTCTGATTTGTTGTCACACTTCAGAAGAGAAGTAGAGACAGTAAAGATCAATATTTCCACTTGATGAACAAAGTCCTTACCTTCAGGTGGCGGATTGAGACCTGTGCATGCATGCCGACCGGTGTTAATAAACCTAGACCATCAAAGCGTGGAAGATCTTTGGGTGAATGGATAACAAAAGTTATACCAGCATCAGTATAACCAAGAGCAGGTTCATCAGTGAATTGTTCCTGGTACAAAAAGAATTATTTAAAAAAGTTTTGGCTTTGCTTACCATCTCAAGCTTCAGTTATATTTAAAATTGTACTATGCTTTTTTATTTGGTCTTATATCTCTCGTCACATTTTTGGCAATTTACAGAAAAGTATAGAAGCAAACTGACTTGAATTTCCTTTGTTGATTACCTCTGTGGGTTTCCTTCCAGTTACTATAAACTTTCAGGTTTTTTACTCCTTCTCTCATGTCCCAGTTTCAAAAGCAAGAAGGCATAGATGAACATTTACCCACAACTTGGATATACGTTCCTTTTACTTGCAACTTTTAAGAGCAACAAAGCTGGTCAAAGTGCAACGAAGCTGGTGAAGGGCCCGGAGAAAAAGTCATATGAGGAGCGGTTGAGGGAGCTGGGGGTGTTTAGTCTGGAGAAAAGGAGGCTGAGGGGAGACCGTATCGCCCTCTACAACTACCTGAAAGGAGGTTGTAGCCAGGTGGGGGTTGGTCTCTTCTCCCCAGTAACCAGTGATAGGACAAGAGGAAACGGTCTCAAGTTGCGCCAGGGGAGGTTCAGACTGGATATTAGGAAGAACTTCTTCACTGTAAGAGTCATTAGGCATTGGAACTGGCCCCCCAGACATGGTTTAGTGGATTTAGTGGGCATGGTGGTATCGGGTATACTTGGACTTGATGATCTTTGAGGTCTCTTTCAACCATAATGATTCTATGATTCTATGAACTACCTATCACTTTTCAGCAAACTTTCCATTATTCTCTTCAGAACCTGTCATTCCTGTCTCATAATTCCTAGAGAACAAAAGTGAATGTCTAAGTCATTTATCACTCTAGATTTTTGTTTTCTTCCCTGATCTCACACGGTGATATTCCCTGAGCTTTCTGAGTTTTGTTGGTTAAAGACAATTCTAATAAGGTCAGAGACTATTTACAGTGCAAAGACCAGATCTTAGCTGGTATTGAGCACTTACAGCTGTTGCTGCTGCAACTAAAATTCAGTACTACTTAGAAACTGGAACCATATGAGCTTACCTACTGGGCCTTTTATTAAAACAAAATGATGTTATCCTAAAGTGCTTGTATAAAATTAAATTACTGTTTCAATTGTAGGTGAACTGTGTATATATATACATATATATGCTCACTCACAACTTTCAGAACCATTTAGCTGGGGACAGAGACAATAATAATTCTGGCTTTTAAAATCTGTATTAGATCTTTCCTTTAAAATACCCTCTCATTCAGAAATAGTCTTGATACAGAATTTTGTGCCTGAAATTCTGAAGGTCTGTGTAAAGCCAAACAAACAAAAACCCAAACCAAAACACCTCTACACATCTAGAAGTTATTAAATGATTTGTTGTTTATAATCATTAGGACAGCTGTACCTGTTGGACATCAAAAAGCAAATGTAAGCCTCTTCCAGACAAACTCACTCTTCTTGCTGGAAGATCATTCTGATTAAAAGTAAAGCAGTTTCCATATTCAGTGAAAACATGTTCAAAATCCTTCAATAAAGGAAAATAGGTAAGAGTAAAATGAAAGAAAGTTCACTCAAAGTTTCCTTAGTGAATTACAATGCAAGAGATGGACTGGGGTTGTGGTTTTGGTTTCGTTTTTTTCCCAAAGGCAGTGCTAAACATTACAGTCAGAAAAGTGGCAAAGAGAACTCTCCAGTGCCAAATTTTAGAAGCTACAGCATATCTAAAGATTAGCTTTAGAATCTGAAAGAATATAGGCTTAAGTTTTCTGTTCATGTTTTCTATTTAAGTTGGGAATTGCTCTATTGAAGAATCATCATAAAAATGGGACAATCATATTCTTTGGCTGTTGTCCAAAATTCCCAATGATGGGCTATTTTCACCTCATTATTTAAAATTCTTGTGGACTCTGCATATAGTTACCCTGGCTGTCTATATTCTTGACCTCAAGAACAAAACTATGCAATCATGTCATGCAAAATACTCCGTTCAAACTGACCTTCGTTATAGGCCGTTTATGGAAAACCTTCTTAGATACAGCCTGGAGGTATGACAGCTTTCAAAGGCTGCTATCTGTGCAGAAGTGGCACTAGGCAGAAAGCAATTCAAACTGAAATCCCATTTTACAGCTCAGGGAGTCCAGCAGGCTGTCTCTGCAGTCAGTGGGAGAATCGGGGTTCTTGGGGTGATTTAAAGCAGGACTTTTTTCTCTATTGGCTGACTGTAAAGGGAAAACAGGCAGTAGCTGGCAAAGCTAGATGTCTCAAGCTAAGTGGTAAGAATACATCCCCTTCCCCTCCATCATACTATTTTAGTAAAAAAAAAAAACAAACAAAACTTACCTGTGGGTAGCATGGCTTTCCAAAAAATTCACATTCTAACAATGTGCTGCTGTTCAGATAAAACCCATTTTTTCTTGTAAACTCTTTGATGCTGAAGTTCTGGTTCCCAAGAAGAAAATCATTTAGCTCTTGAGAATATTTATCTTCCATAGCAAATTTTTGGAGAACTCCAGAGACAATGTTCCAAATTAAAAAAATTATTTTGAGGTTGCTTACTGCATTAACTTGAAACCTGTCAGTGGGAAGGAGAAAGAATTGCTTGGAGTTCTGTGGAGTTACAGGACTGATCTCAAGGCTGTTTTTGCCAAATCTGTGACACGATTTGTTATCTGCTCACAAACTATAAGTGATTTCTTGCCCACCATGCTGCACTTTGATCTCTACAACATGAATAAACAATATAGTCTCCATTTCTAGGAAGGTATTTTCCATATCTGAAAAGAGAAAATGAACATCTTCCCATGGCTCTTCTGGTCTTATTGGGAACATTTCGGTTGTGTGTGGCTATTTATTTAAAAAATTTTTTAAAAAACCAACAAAACACAAAACCCCCAAGTAGATCAGCCATCTGCATAAGCCAACAACCAGATTTGTAGAACTGACGACAAGCTGAACAATTGCATTTACATGTGGGAAACTAGCTGGGAGGAGCTGTTCATTTCAGAAAAACTGTCTTCCATCATTTAGGAAATTGATTTCTAAGCGCATTTGCAGTAATCTTATATACCTGCTGTACTAAGATGCTACACCCCAGTGTAAAGACAGTCTACGTTCCCATGAGCTCTGTGGCTGGTGACACAGTGGTATAAACCAAAGGTGATCCTTACTCCTAGAATCCTCTTGAAAAGTCTCAAAAACATGATGAGGCATTGGAGGTGCTTTCCTGATGTACAGCATTGAAGTCCTTTGTTGAAGTAAAATAAAGGTTTACAGAACAGTTACAAGTTTGAAAAGAGGATAAACACAAATGAAACTACACTACTATGTTCTTTAGAATTGCCATTTTATGTAATCCTATATTTAAACACATATCAATGTGTTTGTATAATAGATCTGAATGCCTCGACTTAAGGAAGATTGGTAGGAACTACTCTTCACAACTGAATTTGAGTCAAAAAATACAGACAAAGGTAGATCTGTGCTTCTTTGTCCTACCAACAAAAAAACTGATTACTAAAAACAGGAGGGAAGGATAAGCACAGCATGCACAACAGATGGATATGGCAGCAAACTGTCACTTAGGTGGACGATTGCCATGCTCAGTGGCTGACTATTTACTTACGATGTGCTGGCACTATGGTTAGAAGAAGTGAGGCATTTTTATAAAAGACAGCCCACTGTAATCAAGAGGGACTTCTATCTGCAATGCAGGTTGTGCAGCGTAACCCAGGATAGGTTTGTGCAGGGCAATGGGAAGGAGGCATAGTGAGGCAGAATGTCTCCAGATATTTGAGACTTGGACTTCTGGCTACTTCTGCCAGCAAAAGGTAGAAGATAAGAAAACTTACAATTCTTGAGGAAACAATGTGGGTAAACTTTACATATTTCTAAAACTGTTCCTAAATTACATATTTGCTCTTAAAATCAGGCTGTAGGTTTAGTACATTATTTTCAAATTGGCTGCATCTGAATCTTGGCCATTATCTTCAAATGTAGAAATCTGTAGTGCTTCCTGCTTGGATACATGGCTTCCAAACAAACCAAATGCTTGTCTCCTGCAGCTGGAACTGTAAAGGCTGGGCACCTCTGAAAAAAAGAGGATCTACTTTGCTAAGATTTCTAAATTTGTATGAAGTTTCTATTTGAATCTCTCTGTTTGCAAATCTTGTCTTTTATTTTTAACTTGGATGTTACTGATAACTGTCCTTTAGTTACACTGTAGAAGTAACACTCGTGCATAGAACAAGAGTAGAGAGGTTTTTGTACTCTAGCTAATGTTTTGAAACTTAAAATTCTGTAGTGCAATTGTTCATCTGAAGGAATGGAAAGATTAAAAAAAACAGCCTCCCTTCCTTGATTCTTGTATTTTCCTCTTCATTTAAATCTCACGTGGTGATGTGGAAGACATGGCCATCAGAGCCATAATTTCTTTGATTTGTGTGATTTGTTCAAGCAAGTTGTGGAACCTGACTGCTTTCAGATAAAGAGGTGTTGCCTTTCAAGAGCAAACAACGAACATAACTTTTACCTGTTCAAGTTGCAAAAAGTCACAGCAGGGAATTTGACATTTTCCACATACTGAACTACCACTGTAGTTGTGGTTGGCCAGCTGAAGTAGTAGATGAAGCGACTGCAGATTTGCCAAATAGCAATGGCAAGACAGCCCGTCACTATCAACAGCCACAGCACTTTACGAGTCTTGCTCTGCGTTTGAACAACCTTGTGCACTCCATGAAATGAAGTGGATGAGGCAAACTCGTGATGATACTTCCTTCTGTCTTCCAAATGTGGCAGCAGCTTCTTTATTAAGTACAATCGTATCTTTTCCAATATTCCTTGATATGGAACAAAGTGAAAACACATTTTTTAATATTAGCATATAAATGGCACTTAAGAAAGGAAACCATGTAATTTCGACATTGAAAAGAAGTTGTAAAATTTCTTTTTAATTGTAAATTCTCTCTTTAAGTAGTGAACTTGCTTCTGAGGACGGAAGAGTTGTGTGCTAAGAGATGAGCTCAGTGATGCCTGAGAACAGACTATATCTTACAGTGTTTTAAGCACACAAATTTTTAAGCACATTAATATAAAAGAGTAGTTCCATTTCTGTGGAAAAGATTGGATTTTGACATACCTCAGTGATCTAAAACCACAGGTTACTGTGAACCTACTGTAAAAAGCTAAGCGTCTGATTCTTACAGTAACATCCTATTAAAGGCCTGGTCCTTCATACTTGCTCTGAGAAATAAGGTAAAAAGGGAATGACACAAAATGATATGAAAGGGAATTTCACTCTTTGACTATGAAATGTTTCTAGATAAAATTTGGAAGGTTACAGGTTCAAAAGGAAATCTGCTCTTTTTTTTAGGTTCATACTTGTCTGGTTCCACAACTTTGAAAGAGGAATGTTTTTAGTTTTCATTTACCCCATGTTTTCTACAAACTGTTGTTAAAAAACCCAACCAAAATATTTTTCAATCTAGGTTTAAGAGATGTAACAGTAATGAATATAATCAATACCTGGAAATGTAGTCGTTTTCTTATGCTTGTTGCTGGGTGATCTTTTGGGCACGAATTTGAACAGAATATTCTCTCTCAAAACACCCAAATGAGGGAAATTTAATCAGACCTTTCCTATATCTAGTCATAGTTGGACTGGTCTCTTTGCAAAGTGCTTCATTTACAGATTGTTATCTGTTACTTTATTCTGTCATTTAGGAAGTCCATAAGAACAGTAAATCAAAGAACATTTGTGAGACAATAATAGTTACGATCTGAAAATACACTATTTAGATCAGTGTTTAACAGCAATTAAATGCTTCCCTAATTCCATTTTTTAACCAAAAAATAGATTTAGTAGTGTGGCATGCATGGTAGGAAGAGAATATACCCTTTATAAGACTGATTTACTTGAGGCTATTACAGTTGGGCAAAGGTGCAAAGGCACCTAACAGTCATCTGCCAAAGCTATCGTGACCACATCAAGCACTCCTGGATGTTGCTTTGGTTTCTGCACTGTGAGAAGGAAAACCCAGATGGTGCTGGATTTCAAAATGTTTCTGAAGGGAAAGCATTTTCTTTATATCGTTCTTTAAAGGTCTATGTAAGAACTTTGATCAGTACTGGTATAATTTACTGTGACCTCTTTTTCTTATCAAACAGTTTTCTGCTGTAAAACTGTTCAAAAGCTTCTCTCCTAGCTCTACTGACTATGGGATCCCATCGCAAAGCTGTTCAGCCACGTGTGCTTTTGTACATCGCACTGGAACAGAGTGGGTTTCTGATTTTGCTGTAGGGCTTCTCTCTCACCAGCACACGTGCAGTGGGACAAACCACGTGTTCCTCAAACGACAGTGGAGCAGAGTACATTCCCAGCTTGTATTTGCATCTGCTGCCCGTAGACTCCAACTAGAGACCCTTTTTGCCAGGGAAAGTGCTCTGTGTATTTATTCCTCCTATACACACTGTGCTAGGCAAGAGAATGATAACATATCCCTACATAAAAGTCCATTGCCATCAAAACCCACTAGTTAGCTTAATCAGCAGAAGTGTAACTTAGAATCTATGCAAACATGTAACTAAACTGTATTTCAGCCTTTATGCATAGCTATTACAGTAAGTATACGTGATGTTTTGTCTGATGGCAAAAGTTTTGCTGTTAATGCCTAAGGTTATCTAATATCATACTGCTGCTTTCATTACTGTCTTTCACCAGAGGAATTAGCACTACTAGGTGAGTGTCTTTAAGAATCCTTACTCTACTTTCAGATTTCATTAGAAAATGCTACAATTAAAAATAAAATAGAAAGAAAGAAGGTTGTTAACTACTCTACGTAGGGTCAAGTGGTAAATTTCCAGTATGAAATTTCTCACGTGATGGATTGGAAAATAGTATGAAATGCATAAGTGGGGACTAGCCATTTATTTTGGGATTTGGTCTGTTTATGAGGAATAGGTACATTCCAGTGATGTATAATTAATAATAGAATGGTTATTCAAGGTCTCAGTTAATGAATAGTAAAAGAATACACCACAATAATGGTTGTGGGTGAGATCATAAATTATTAACCCTTCATCCTATGCTGTGTAAAACTTAGGCTGTGTGTATCTGGACTAAGGTTGTGTAACCAACCCAGCTGAACTAGCTGTAAGTGAGTTAGAGTATCCACACTGCTGCCTGAGAGACAATAAGGCCTTGAGAGCACTATGTTCTTTAGGTAGCAATACAAAGTACATTTAATGTAGGCACTACAATAAAAAACATTTTCATCAATGATGTGAATAAAACCAATATTTATAGAAGAGAAGAATAGAGGATGGATAAGCAAAAAAGCAAGGAGGTAACTAAATGAGAGGAATCCAGGTCCAGGAGCAAACCATGTTTGGAGCCAAATATAGAACATGCATGTAAGAACTAGTAAGGTAGCTCATGCGTTCAGGATGGGCTGCAGATGATTTACCTCAGGAAACACTGATTGTTGGAGAAGCCCTGAGAACCATCATAGTTAGGCAGATAAACCTTATTTTCCAATCAATATTGTTAAAGAAATTATTCCCTGCCTGTATGACCAGTGATACATGGCCACGGACATATTATTATGAGCTTATATAAAAACCTAAGAAATTCACAGTATCTTTAATGTTAACACTGTAAATTCAATTTAAAGTTTTTTAACTTCAGTCAGCAGTTAATTGATCACAATCTATAACTACTTCTATAGGGAACTGATAGATAACAGTAATAGGCTCTTTGATCTAGTGCAGAAAAAGATGTAACAGGACCCAGTGGGAAGAACTGGGAGCTAAGCTCTTGCATAGCAGAAACAAGGTACAACATTTTTATTTTTGTATTCCCGTTGCTTAATTGTGATTGGATTTTAATTATCGAACATATTAAAAAAGAATAGCTTTTAAAAAGATAGCTTATCTTCAGTCAGAGCTCTTGCCTGGAAGGAGTTATTTCAGGAAGGTTATATATGGCCTCTGTGCAAGGGTTAGTTAGTCTAGATAGATTTGTGATTTCCTCTTTGCCTTAATCTAAAACTCATTAAAGTTATGGTATCATTCAGAGAAGTAATTGCCTAGTTAAAATTGTGTTAGCTTTATTCTAAATACATAAAAGACCAATATCTAGACACTTTTCCTCACTTCTGAAGTAAGTGTACGATTTTTTTCTACAAGCTTTTTTCATCTCTCTTCTTGTTTGTAACTTGAAAACGTACACTACTGCTGTTTTTGGACAAGGTTGCAAGAGAAAGGAGACAGATTTTCTCATTTTGGTTGTCAGTCCTGAGAAAAAACTACCAAAATGTAACACAACTGTTGGTAAAACACTCTAATTTGTCTAGTCACATACCTTTAGCATCCGATTGAATGAATCTCCGAAGCTGATCCATGAGGCTGTGCTTATTTCACTAAGGAAGGAATGGATAGCAAGCTGCCTTTTCACTGTGATCATTGCTAGGTAATGGCTTTTATAGAAAACTAAATGGGAGGTGATACTCAATGAGACGTAACACTAGGCAATTTACCTGCCGGGGTTGCTATGTTTTGCCTTTAAATAACATGGTCTGCAACATAAAAGAGATTATTTTTATGACAGGATCAGATGTACATATTTATATACATTTCCAGTACATGTTATACTAATAATAGTACAAGTGCAGGCTTGTCTTGTGTGTTGCCTCACCTTGCAAATTTCTTTCATATTTTTTCCTTTTATTTCAGAAAGACCAATTATCTTCACTAAAATACTGCGCTGTTCAGAACTGAATGGATTCTCTTTAATTAGATAGGGAGCCCTTCCTGCTCTGGAAGGCAATAAATGTCTGCCACTAAGTTCTTGCCAGCAAGCAGGATGCAGTTCACCCACACTTTGAATTACTGTCTTCATAACCAGCTCCAGTTTTCATGTTCTTGTGGGCTTTAGCAAAAATGAGCTGTTATTCCTGAGAACTAACCCTGTGGGTGAGGATGAAAACACATGCAGAATCCATCATTCCAGTAACTCCTTAGGAAAAAGGACAGAGATTGCTTTTGTGTTAGATGTGTGATATGCTCTTGTTTCAAATTTGTTTGAAGGAAACAACTGAGCATCTAATAAAAGGCAATTAAAAATACTAGAAATTTCAGACTTGGGGAATACTAGAAAATTCAGACTGGGGATGTGCTTGATTAACGCTTTAGGAAAGAATAATTAAAAAAACCCTTTACATTCTCTCTCTGATCTGCAGGGGATGGGAATGGCTGCTGCTTCTTTCATTCACTCTCTTAGAAATGGTCAAGTTGATTGCCCACAGTGTTCCTGGGTTAGCAGGTGTATTAGCACGGCCCTTCAGTGCTTCGCTGTCTAGTTGTTTGCCGACTGTTTTCTGGCTCTGTTGTTCAAGCTGCGAGCTGCAAGGTAAAGCACTGAACTCCATTTAGTCATCCCCGTGTATGTGACAAGCAGAAGACTTCTGTACTGAACCTCCTCTGTTTGTCACTTTTGCGGCAGTGATGAGGCTCTCCACTGCAGCAAGCTTTGCACAGCACTTGCATTCGCTCAAGCAGCGAAGTGCTTAACAGTAAACTGTTTTTTCAACATCTGTATGTAACTCAACAGCATCTAATGCACTGCTGAGCAGTTATTTGCAGATCCATTGAGACCTATTAATGCAAACCACTCTTCATTCACAGAACCCAGGCAACACCTCTTGCTTGAGTTGCTTGAGTCCTTAAAGTAAATTATCTTGGTCTTTTATATCGCTATGTGCATATGATTAAGAAGTGCAAACTGTAAGTTGCTCTCTACACAGAAAATATGATTCATCTTGCTGTTTTTTTTTTAAATTCTGTGAGTTGATGTCTTACAAAGAGTCTTCATGCTTATGTAATACTTTAGATGAACATACTTTGTGTTCTATAGTTGTGTTTTATAAAAGAAATTAATTTTTTAAAATTTTCTTTCTTTTATGGTTATTTTACATTATTTCTTCAGCAAGCACTAGGTGGCGAAGACCAACCATTTCGTATTTGTTCCTCTTTCCCAAAGGGCTTGCACAAATGGCTTTCAGATCATCCACTGGTCACAGGCAGGTTGGTTTGTCTGCTCACTCCTTGCAGTGTGTATCTGGTTATCTAAAAAGCACATTCTCTAATACTTAGTGCAGTAAAGGTTAGGAAAACCAACTGATGACAGAGGTGGTCACATTCTTTTGTATTCATACCTACTGTAAATGTTGCACTCAAAATGTTATTTGAAGTCAGCCCGCAGTGTGGTTAGGTTTTCTTTTATGGTGCTAAATTTAAAAAAAAAAAAAAAAAGCTGCAGCCAGCATAACTACATAGCTATTTGCTGAGACAAATAGACAAGGTGTTTCTGTCACCGTTTAAGGCTGGGCCG
>NW_009611156.1:0-571 GCF_000690535.1 Cariama cristata | reverse complement strand
AAACCCGGTGGCTTCTCTTTCTGTAGGAAAGCGCTGCTGAGCTGCTCTTGTGAGCGTGAGCAGCCATCAACCCAACCAAGACGTGGTTTTTATTGGCATTCACTATGATCCACACATCTGCAAAATAGAAGTATTAAGTGCCAACCGAGCCCTCCTGACAAAACGAATTAGCAAAGCGAGGAGGCGCTAAATTCAGGATTTCCAGGTAATGCTGATGCCCTTATGGGAAAACAGAAGCACAGCCCAACTTACATATTTTTTTTTAGGGCTTACGTGATCCGGTCCAGGGAACGTTAGTCCGTTATTACAATAATTATTACAATTTGCAGCAACGGTTAAAAATGATCCCAACAAAGTTCAGACCAAGGCAATAACAAGGGAGGCAATAATAAAAATAAACTGAACCGCCATGCTGCCCTGTCACCCCAGCTTGGCGGAGTTCCTCAGGCGCCAGGGGACCCTGGGCAGAGCACAGCTTCCCTCCTCCTTGTTCTCCTTACATAAGGAGACTAAAAAGAATAAAGAGAATAAAAAATAAGTCATAATAAATAGTAACAAGAAATAATACAAG
>NW_009611155.1:0-738 GCF_000690535.1 Cariama cristata | reverse complement strand
GGGCTGTATAAGTAAGGAAAATTACAGTAGAACCATGGAGGGGGTATGGTTGTATATCTGGGAAGCCTCATGCTGTAAGGGCTGTAAGCCATGAATGTGTTTTCTTAGATGGCGGACAGTCAAGTGACTGGAGCTACAGAAGAGGAAGGCAGGAAAGGCCAGGCAGACAGAGCAAGAAGTGCCTGAACCTTAAAATTTGCCTGGCAGTGCAGAGAGCGGGAACTCCAGTGAGTCCTGGGCCCTTGGCATCATGTCTCTGTCCTGCTGCCCAAAGCCAGGCTTTTTTACCTCCATGTGTGTCCTGCTCCCTGTCTCTGACTTCTACCTGTCTTTCCCTTTGTCCTGTCTCCCTGACTCTTTTCTCTCTCTCTGTATCTCCCTGTCTTTTTCCATCTGTGTGTCTCTGACAATCTATGTCCTGCTACATTTCCTTGTCTTTTGCTCTCTGTCTTGTGTCCTTCTTCCTAGCTTTCTTTCTCTCTGATCTATCCCTCTATTCCTTCTGCTTCTTTCTCCCCCTCTGTCCTGCTCCCTTCCCCTTTGTTGCGTCCCCCCTCTCCTGCTTCCTGTCCCCACCTTTTCTGTCTTTATTTCTCTGTCCTGCTGCCTGTCCCATTGTTTCTTGCAATACACTTCTGTCCAGCTGGCTCTCCCTTCTATTTGTTCTCTTCCTCTTTCATGCTTCTCTGCCCTCTTTTCCTCTTCCTTGAGCTCATTGCTGTTTTTTCTGCTTCTCGG
>NW_009611154.1:11972-16496 GCF_000690535.1 Cariama cristata | reverse complement strand
CCAATCATAATGATTCTATGATTCTATATTCAGTTAATTTTAACATGAGAGTGAAAGATGAGCAGAGTATGCCTGGAGTTTGAGAGTAGGTCATTAAAAAGATAGTTCCCATCTGTTTGTTAGAGAATAAAACAAAGTTATGCACTGTGCATATCTCCAGAAGAACTTAGATTATTGTTGTGACTGCAATCTAATTAAAAGGAGACACCATTACTTCTATAACATTAAATTTTTTTTCTAAAACTCCAAAATATTCAAATCATTATCATATTTCCCTGTTTAATTACATTTTTTTTCGTTGATATGTATTAATTCTTCAGCATATAGGTTTCCGTATTGACACTACTGCCTCAGAGGGTTAACTAACTCAAAATCTACTGAAATAAAAAGGAACGTGTTTTAAAATGTGTCCATTCAGCAATAGAGAATAAAAAACTTGGCAGTAAAAGTACTACAGTTATGGTTACCAGTTATTTGAAACAAAGAAAGAAAGCAAGCAAATAAAAAATAACCACAAACAACTAACAAAATACTAAGTCTAAAGTATTTTAAATGGCCTTAGAACGTGGCTACTTGTTTCAAGTTGTATTTTTTGTTTGTTTGTTTTGCAAAATGTTCAGTCTCAACAACCGAAATCAGGGGTCAACAAGCATAAAAGCTGTTAATATGCTATAAAAAAGGAAGAAACTTATTTAAACTTTTGTTCTAAAACAGTTAATGTGTTACTACTTGTTCATCCACTGTTTTCATTTTGAGTATTAGAGTTTAACAAAATAGAAAAAGAATCGTTTGTAATTTCTTTTATAAAAAACTCCACCTTCTTTCCTTCACTCCCATACCAGAAATTTTATGATTTCTTATTTGTTGTATGTGAAAAATTTTTTACTTAATGAGGGATAAGGAGAGAAACTGATAAAACTATGAAATAACATTAATGATGAAACCTAAAACTCTTACATTTGCCTTTGAAGTCTGCCAGTCTTGTTCTGTGGCTACTCCATGAATGAAGATAAACTCAGTTATGGAAAGAAAAGAAAGGAAATGAGCTGTTTAATCTTCTTATACTGATAATTGCAATCTGTGATAATTCTTTAAACTCTGCTTTTATTACTTTTATATGACAAGGCTCAGAAAACCCTCAGTATTTTAGTTTAAACACATTCTGCTCTTTTTAGAGATTGCTTCTTTTTTCCTTGTATTTTACTGATCACTGAAGTTGGGACAAGGAGAGAAAGATCATTACTCTCAGACAGTTTTGGTTTTTCTTCCTTAGTACAAGTAAAAAACCAAATGGTCATCTAGTGCACATTTCACCAGACAAAATCTGTCAAGGATTAGAAGGTAATGTTAGTTTCCCCTCTGCATCCTTGTTGTGGTGGTTGAAGATTTTGCTTTGCAATAAATACTAGTGCCTGAGAAAAGGTTATGGCATAGAGTGGAACAGGGAAGCAAAGCTGTCTGTGTAATCTTGTGGATTTAACATGCATGTTATTGCAAGGTTTTACCATGTCCTGCACGTTACTGTAAGACAACACACTCAGACCTGGTTTTCCCTATGTTTTACCATCCTTACAATGTGTTTCTATGTAAAAGCAAGAACTCTGAATGAAGAAACTTCAAGTTTTTTTTTTATTTAAAATTTGACTTTGTAAAGCTGTTCAGACGATTAGCTTTGTAACACTCGTGGCACTTGGCACAGAGATCATAGAATGGTCTTTCAAGGGGCCTTTAACTTTAACATAGAGGTTACTGCAACTGATGATTTCCTCAACATTTATTTGAATACTAACCCAAGAAAATTGAGGCCTTCATAATTGCCTATGGAATAGAAGTATTGTAAAGACATGAATCATAGAATGCTTTCGGTTGGAAGATACCTGTAAGGGTCGTCTAATCCATCCCCCCCTGCAATGAGCAGGGACATCTTCAAAGAGATCAGGTTCCTCAGTATCCAGCCGGTCATTGAATGTTTCCAGGGATGGGACATCTACCACCTCCCTAGGCAACCTGTTCCAGTGTTTCCCTACCCTCATTGTGAAAAATTTCTTTCTTATATCTAGTCTGAATCTACCTTCCATTAGTTTAAAACCAATACCCCTTGTACTGTCACAACAGGCCTTGCTAAAAAGTCTTTCCCCATCTTTCTTATTAACCCCCTTTAAGTACTGAAAGGTCACAATAAGGTGTCCCCGGGGCCTTCTCTTATCCAGGCTGAAAGACCCCAACTCTCAGCCTGTCCTCATAGGAGAGGTGTTCCATCCCTCTGATCATCTTCATGGCCCTCCTCTGGACTTGCTCCAAGTGATCCATGCCTTACTTGCCTGGAGCTGAAGGCAATACTGCTGGTGGGGTCTCACCAAAGCAGAGTAGAGGAGGAGAACCACCTCCCTCCACCTGCTGGCCATACTTCTTTTGATGCAGCCCAGGATAGAGTTGGCCTTCTGGGCTGCAATTGTACATTGATGGCTCGTGTCTAACTTTTCATCTACCAGTACCCCTGAGTCCTCATCCATGGTGCTGTTCTCGATCACATCATCTCCCAGTCTGTATCGGTACCTGGGACTGCCCCAACCCAGGTGCAGGACCTTGCACTTGACCTTGTTGAACCTCATGATGTTCACACAAGCCCAGTTCTCAAGCTCATCCAGGTCCCTCTGGATGGCATCCCATCCCTCATGTGTGTCAACTGTACCACTCAACTTGGTATCATCTCCAAAATTGCTGAGGGTGCACTCGATCCTACTGTAATGTCATTGATGAAGATTTTAAACAGCACTGGTCCCAGTATGGACCCCTGAGGGACACCACTTCTCACTGATCTCCATCTAGACATTGAACCATTGACCACTACCCTCTGGATGTGACCATCTGACCAATTTGTTATCCAGTGAACAGTCCACCCATCAAATCCATATCTCTCCAATTTAGAGAGAAGGATGTTGTGGGAAACCCTGTCAAAGGTCTTAAAAAAGTTCAGATAGATGATATCCATAGCTCTTCCCTTGTCCATTGATGCACTCCGTCATAGAAGGCCACTGGGTCTAGTCAGGCAGGACTTGCCTTTGAGGAAGCCATGCTGGCTGTTGCAAAGCACCTCCTTGTCCTCCATATGCTTTAGCATAGCTTCTAGGAGGATCTGTTCCATGATTGTCCCGGACACAAAGGTGAGGCTGACAGGTCGATATTTCCCAGGGTCCTCTTTTCTACCATTTTTAAAAATGGGTGCAATGTTTCTTTTTTTCCAGTCACAAGGAACTTTACATGAAAATGTGAAAATTTTCCTGAACAAGTATTAAACCTTTGCCTTAAATGCAAAGAGAATAGCATAAGGAAATACAGTGCCAACATCCAGATTAAAAGCGAGTTTGTAGCTACAGGGTTTTCCTGGCAGTTCGTAGATTTTCCTTACTACCCTGCAACCTCAGGAAACAAAAGAATGAAGAACGCTCTTATTGAAAAATTACTCCTCAGTCAGGGCTTTATTGTATATTCAAAAGTCATGCTACATTTAAGTATTCCTCCTCCCAGCTACTAAGAAGAAAGAGGAAATTATCATCCTGGAACAGGAATTATATGGGATGTGAGGCACTAAATCTGGTTGAGTACGAACTGAACTCAACTAAAAACCAGTTTTGCAGAAGTTATTCTTCTTCCACAGTTTTAAACCTTCAGTGAGGCTGGATGAAACAGTAATTAAGAACAAGTATTATGAAGAGATGATGGAGAGAGAAGTAAATGTTTGTGGGATCCAAGACTGTCATTAGAGGATTTGGAGTCTGGGATTCAGTCTTGTATCTTGTGGAATACAATGAACATTAACAGCAGAATTCTTCCACTATTTTCACCTTCATTTGGTCCTTCTTATGTTTTATTTATAATGGGAGAGGCCAGCAGAGGCTTAAATGATAATGCTTTGGCTATTCTAAGGTAAAGAAAAATTTATTGTAGGAGTTCATTACATCTCAATTGAAGACATTGCTGTTACTCTAATTTATGAACACATGATAAAATGTCTCAGTGAAAGCAATCTTCAAATTCTTTCTATATTCTGATCTTTAAATCTTATTCTTGTAAAGCAACCTTTCATTTGAATGGAAGATTGGAACATGACAAGTTCACTCAAATACACTACAGAAGCATATTAGACAAGTATTTTGTTTGCAATCACGGCGAAAAGTTAATATTGGCATTAAGTTCAAAAATCTCACCAGGACACAAAGAGAAGTTTTATATGTCTTCTTAATTTGCTTTTATAGAAATATTTTTCGATTAGAATCAGAGTTGGAGCTTTTTGTACTAAAAAAAATTTAGTCTAAAACTGGTTACCCTATACTATGATTTTTATATACAGGACTGAGAACAGTCTAATTTTGCATTGTGCTCGTAATGGTTTCAAGTGGAGTTAGCAAACATATACCACTTTAAATGCCATATTAAACATATAAATTCTATATCGTTAAAGACACACTCAGGATGAAACTGACTATAGCGGACATGAGAACAGAGGAAGGAGGGCCTTGCTTC
>NW_009611154.1:5550-11941 GCF_000690535.1 Cariama cristata | reverse complement strand
TCCCTATAACAACTGACTACAGTTTCAAGAATATTTTGACATGTAGAATTTAAAAAAGAAAAGACCAAGATTGCAGCACCAGGCTGAACAAACTCCTGCCTGAGGCAGAGAAAAGAACCAAATCTAAGCTGGAGTTATAAACTTTTTTTTTGTAAATCTAGAGGAAACCTTACGATATTTGTTAACCCCAGGAGCCTTTGAAAGTTGCCAGAGTAGAAGGAAACACTGAAGACAGAGACCATTCAGAAAGGCTGAATGATGAGAGATTACTTCCAAGTATTCACTTTGTGTCTTCTAACTAGCAGGTCTGAAGATTTTTTTCTATTACTAGAGGTACCTTGTACTTGGTTTGTGTTTTTTGCATTTTTATAAAGCAAATTTCTAAAGTTTGGGATTTGATGTCTTTTGATATGCTGAATTGAAGAAAAAATTTAACCAATTCAAATATACAATAAACATATGAACATTGAAAAAAGATAAAAAGCCCTAAAAGCAAATTTCAAAAGTTATTAAACGGGTCGTGGAATTGATGCAAGTGCCAAAAATTGGTCATTCCAGAAGCACAGGGACCTGAGTTAACAAACAAGCTTTATAAATCTGAATAAAAGAGGAAAGGAGAAGAAATATGTATTTTTGTCACATAACTGTGTATATCATTCAATTTCATGTCCTGCTAAGCACCTGCTTCTCATGTGCTAGATAGTTTGGAACAGTGTCAGAGAGACACTGTGACAAATTTGATTTACAGCACTATACAAACATTGAACACAATACGTAGCCCAGAAGCGCTATCACTGACAAAGGGTGCAGTCAAAAACTCCCGGTTAACATGAACACAAACAGCAAACCTCTACAGCACCTGAAAAGTGTTTAATTATGGTAGAGTACTGTACTGCAGCTGGTGGAGAGTTACAGCTATATTTGCTGCTGTACATCCTTTTGGGACGGATGTAGAAGGATAATACAGTCTGCAGTTGCCTGAAAGCAGCAGTCAATTTGCCATCTGTCCTTCAGTCACAGAGTGTGACCTACTCCAGGTGCGTACAAAATGTGACCTTAAGTGGACATTAAGAATAGCAGACAATGCCTTCAGCATTGAGAGCTCTGAGAGCTGAGCTAACAGAGACAGCCAACAGACACAAGTCTGTGCAGCAGTCTCTGGGTTCTACTTTGGGAACTTCTGGATCGAAGAAGCCTCTTTGCCTGTGTCTTTAACACCAGTGATGGGCCCTGGGACCCAGGGAGCCGTGGACTGGAAGACTATGACTAGAGGAGTGATGATAAGCTCCCAGCTGACTTTGAACTTGTACAGTATTTGCTGCTGCAACTGAATACAAATAAGTCTATGGGGGGGCAATGGGATTCATCATCGGGTACTGAAAGAGTTGGCTGATGTTACTGTGAGATCTCGCTCCTTTATCAATGGTCTTGGGAATCTGGAGAGGTCCCAGGTGACTGGAAGCTAGCAAATATTATTCCAGTTTTCAAGAAAGACAAGAAAGATGACTCTGGTAATTATAAGCCTGTCAGTCTTACTTCAGCGCCTGGTAAAATTATGGAAAAAGTTATTCTGGGAGATATTAAAAAACAACGCAGTCATTGATCAAACAAATGGGTTCATGAAAGGAAAGTAATGCCTTTCTAACTTGCTATCTTTTTATGACAAGTTTACTCACCTAGTGGACAAAGGGAAGGCAATGGATGTGATTTTTTTATTTTAGTAAAGCTTTTGATTTCATCTTTCACAGTATCCTTCTGGATAAGATGTCCACCATACAGCTAGATGTACATAATACAATTAGTGAACAATTGGGTGACAGGTCAGGCTCAAGAGTTATAGGAAATAGGGTAACATCTGGCTGGAAGCTAGTCAGTGGTGGTGTTCCCCAGGGTTCAATTTTAGGGCCAGTTCTTTTCAATGTTTTTATGAAACCTGGACACATGAGTTGAATACACACCAAGTAACTTTGCTGACAATACTAAATTCGGAAGAGTCATTGATTCCCTCGAGGGTAGAGAGGTCTTACGGGGAGATCTTGATAGATTAGAGCACTGGGCAATCACCAACTGTATGAAATTTAATAAGGACAAATGTCACATTTGGCATCTGGGGTGATGTAATCCTGGATGTACAGACTGGAGAACAAGAGGCTGGAGTGCTGTCCTGCAGAAGCAGATCTGAGGGCTTTTGTCGATGGTAAACTCGGTATGAGTCAACAGTGTGCCCTGGCGGTCGAAAGAGGCAAAAGTGTGATTGAGTGCATTAGGCACTGCATAGCTAACCAGTCAAAAGAAGTGGCTGTTGCACTGTGACCTTATTGCTGCCTACAACTTCTTCAGGAGGGGGAGCAGAGGAAGAGGTACTGATCTCTTCGCTCTGGGATCCAGTGATAGGATGCAAGGGAATAGGTTAAGACTGTATTAGGGGAAGTTCAGATTGGATATTAGGAAAAAGTTATTCACAGAAGGGATGGCCAAGGACTGGAACAAAGTCCACAGGGAACTGGTCTCATGGCCTCAAGACTGTTGGTGCTCATTTCTCTTAGATTTATGCTTTAAATTTTAGTTGCCTTGTGTGGAATCAAGAGTTGGACTCGATGATCCTCATGGGACCCTTCCAGCTCAAGATATTATAGAATTCTATGATATTCTGGGAAAAGGATCACTGGGGAATGCCTGGGAAACCTCTGAGAAACTTGAAGGTCACTGCTGCTACCAGGTAAGGACAAGGTAGGTGGAGACACAAAGATGCAGGTCTGAGGAAGCTCTAGCACCTTCTGATGAGTATGTGCCGTGGTTTAAGCCCAGCTAGCAACTAAGCACCGTGCAGCCACTCTCTCAACTCCCTCCCCTTCCCTCCGTGGGATGGGGAAGAGAATCAGAAGAGTAAAAGTGAGAAAACTTGTGGGCTGATACAAAGAGAGTTTAATAAGTAAAGCAAAAGCCGTGCACACAAGCAAAGCAAAACAAGGAATTCATTCACTACTTCCCTTTGGCAGCCATCTCCAATAAAGCAGGGCTCCATCAAACTTTATATGCTGAGCATGATGTCATACAGTACGGAATATCCCTTTGGTCAGCTGGGGTCAGTTGTCCGGGCTGTGTCCCCTCCCAACTTCTTGTGCACCCCCAGCCTCCTCACTGGTGGGGTGAGAAGCAGGAAAGGCCTTGGCTCTGGGTAAGTACTGCTCAGCAATAACTAAAAGATCTCTCAGTCAGCACTGTATCCAGTACAAATTCAAACCAGCTCCATGCTAGCTATTGCAAAGAAAATTACCTCTACCTCAGCCAGCACCAGCAGTGTGATCAACTGCCCTTGATCCAAGGTGCCTGGAGCCTTTGCTGCAGCTGTCCACTGTTAAGAGAGGGTCCAGCACAAGCTAAAGCTGGTGTTCAGGAGAGGCCTATGTAAGAGTCAGACCCAGAGTGCAGCTAATGGTTGCAGCTCGTTGTGCAGCAACGTGCGAAGAAGGGGGCCTCAGCTGAGTTCAAACCAGCAAAAACAGTCTCAGGTGTGGTAGTGACAGGGTAGTTCCCTAGAAGATGTTGGAACAGCTGTACTTGGAAAGCAGAGGCTTTGACCTAGATGGATATTCAGGCAGTGGAAGCAGCCCTCCAAGTCCCAGGCTTCAGGGAGTGCCTGGGGCCTTTCCCTGACACGGGGAGAGATGTCCCTCTGTCTGAAGGGGATGTGCTGTGTAGAATAGAACAGAAGAGCACAGCAAATAATATTTCAGTTGGAAGGGACCTACAACGATCTAGTCCAACTGCATGACCTCTTCTGGGCTGACTAAAAGTCAAAGCACATTACTAAGGGTATTGTCCAAATGCCTCTTAAACAGTGACAGGCACGGATTATCAATCACCTTTCTAGGAAGCCTGTTCCAGGGTTTGTTCACCCTTTTGATAAAAAGAAATACTTCCTAATGTCCAGTCTAAACCCTCCCTGGTACAACTTTGAACAATTCCCATGCATTCTATCACTGGATCCCAGGGACAAGAGCTCAGCACCTCCCCTCCTCAGGAAGCTACAGAGAGCAATGAGGTCACCCCAAAGCCTCCTTTTCTCCAAACTAGACAATCCCAAAGTCCTTAGCTGCCTCTCATAGGATACGCCTTCCAGTCCTTTCGTCAGCTTTGTTGCCCTCCCTGGGCACATTCAAGAACATTCATATCCTTCTTAAACAGTGGGGTCCAGAATTGCACACACTATTCAACGTGATGCTATATACAGAGGGATAATCACCTCTTTAGACCAACTGGTTATACTATCTTGGAGAAGCTGTGCCACCAAATGAAGAAGTCACAGGAAGAAGTTAGCAGACTGCACAACATCAAAGAAGATGAAAGGGAGACAGACAGGTTCTTCTCTGAGACTCAACATCTTGAATAGCCCTGGGCCGCAAACGCAGGCAGTGTCCATCCCTAGTATAACAATAAGTGTAACCTTTGGGGAATATGAAGAATGGAAGTTGATCACTTCTGTTGCCAAGAGAAAGGCTCCTGCAACACATAAAGACTTGCAACTGCAAAATAAGTTCAAGTCCTCAAAGTTGAACAGGATGTGGCAAATGATAGTAGTGGGTTATTCCCTGCTGCAGGGCACAAAGTGATCTATCTACCAAACTGACCTGCTGCCTAGAGAAGGAGCTTGGATCCAGGATGTTGCAGAGAGACTGCCAAAACTTATCCAACCCTCTAACCATTACTCCTGTTGATCTTCTATGTGGGCACTGGTGATACTGCCAAGGGCAACTTGGGGAAAGGATGTGAGGACAAAGGGACTGAAACTACGGGTCAACAGTTGGTTGTGGAGCTGACGCTGGTGACAGGTTTTGGTTTCTATGATTATGAGACCCTGTTTGCTGATCAGCATCTGCTTGGAGACATAGGATCCACCTCATTAAGAGGGTTAAATGTATTATTGCCAGCAGGATGGCTGGTCTGGTAAGGAGGGCTTTAAACTAAGAATGAAGGAGGAGGGAAAGGTTTATGGGCAGCCTTGTGATGGAACGATGGTCAGGGTTGACAAGCAAAGGGCCTGGAGTGAAGTGAACAAATGGTAACACAAAATAAACAAAATGAGGCTTAAGCAGGGTTACTGCCAGTATTTGTGTGCAAGCAAGGAAGTACATTTGAGACCTTGTTATAGAGAAATCTCCCAAACTATTTCTGGGAAATCAGCATACTAGGATGCTTCTATGAAATGCCTGTATACTAACGCACATAGTATGGGTAATAAACATGATGACTGAGAGCTACATGCAGTTGCAGAGTTAGGATCTTACTGGGATCACAGAGAGATGACGAGACGTGTTTCATGACCAGAGTGTTGCAATGAAGAGATTCAGGCTCTTTTGGAAATACAGGATGTGAAGAGGAGGAGGGGGAGTTGCCCTTTATGTAAGAGCGCAACTGGAGTTCATGGAGCTCTGCCTGGAGATGCATGAAGATCCAAATGAGGGTTTGTGAATTAGGATTAAAGAGAGGAAAGGTAAAGAAGACATTACAGTGAGTGTCTGCTATAGGCTGCCTGATCAGGAAGAACAAGTGGATGAGGCCATCTACAGACAGATAGGTGCAGCCTCATGTTCGCAGGCCCTGGTCTTCATGGGGGGCTTCAACCACCCTGATATCTGCAGGAGGGACAACACAGCAGGGAATAAGCAATCCAGGAGGTTCCTGGGGGGCATCTTTCTCACCCAAGTGATAGAGGAACCAAGAAGGAAAGGTGCTCTGTTTGACTTCTGTATTGGGTTTGTGTGCCAATATCTTGGGAGCTACAGGTGTGGCTTCTGTGAGAAGATGCCAGAAGCTGCCCCTATATCCGACAGAGCCAGTTCCCACCAGCTCCAAGACAGACCAGCCACTGGCCAAGGCTGAGCCAATCAGTGACAGTGGTAGTGCCTCTGTGATACAGTATTTAAGAAGGAGTAAAAACTGCTGTGCAACAGCAGCTGGGAGAGAGGAGTAAGAATGAGAGAAACAGCCCTGCAGACACCAAAGTCAGTGAAGAAGGAGGGGGAGGAGGTGCTCTGGGCACTGGAGAAGAGATTTCCCCTCTAGCCCATGATGAAGACCACGGCGGTGCAGACTGTCCCCCTGCAGACCATGGAGGACCATGCTGGAGCAGGTATCCATGCTGCGGTCCATGGAAATTCCCCATGCCAAAGCAGGTGAATGTGCCTGGAAGGAGGCTATGACCCCCATGGAAAGTCTGAGCTGGTGCAGGCTCTTGACAGGACCTGTGGCGCCATGGGGGACCCCCGCTGGAGCAGTGCATTCCTGAAGGACAACACCCCATGGAAAAGACTCAGGTTGGAGCAGTTCATGAAAGACTGCAACTCGTGGGAAGGTTCCATGCTGATGCAGTTCATGAAGAACTGCAGGC
>NW_009611154.1:0-5527 GCF_000690535.1 Cariama cristata | reverse complement strand
GAAAGAGTATGAGGAAGAAGGAGCAGCAGAGACACTATCTCCCCTAAGATCTTCCTAGAGAAACTGTTAAAGTCTGGACTGGATAAGCAGACAGTGAGGTGGATTGAAAACTGGTTGAAAGACCAGACCCAGAAGGAGGTGATTAGTGGCACAAGGTCTAGTTGCAGGCCAGTAACTAGCAGTGCACCCCAGGGGTCAATAGTGGGTCCAATCCTGTTCACTGGATGATGGGGCAGAGTGTACCCTCAGCAAGTTTGCAGAAGACACAAAACTGGGAAGACTAGCTGATATGCCAAAGGGTCATGTTGCCATCCAGAGGGACCTGAACAGGTTAGAGAAATGGATTGAGAGGAACCTCATGAAGTTCAACAAAGGGAAGTCCAAAGTCTTGCATATGGGAAGGAACAACCCCAGGCACCAGGACATGCTGGGGGATACCCAGCTGTAAGGCATCTTGGCAGAAAAAGAGGTCTCAATGGATAGCAGGCTGACCATGAACCAGCAATGTACCCTTGCAGCAAAGATGGCTGGTGGTATCCTAGGCTGCATTAGGCAAGTATTGCCAGCAGGTTGAGGGAAGCGATCCGTCTGCTCTAGTCAGCACTGGTGAGGTCCCATCTCTAATGCTGTGTCAAGTTTAAGGTTCCTCAGTACGAGAGACATAGACATGTCGGAAAGACTCCAACAAGGGGACCTGAAGATAATGGATGGACTGGACCATCTCTCCTATGAGGAAAGCCTGAGAGAGATTTAGTATAGAATAGAATAGAACAGCACAGCACAGCACAGTTCAGCTGGAAGGGACCTACATTGATTATCTAGTCCAACTGCCTGACCACTTCAGGGCAGAACAAATGCCTCTTAAACACTGACAGGCATGGAGCATTGACCACCTCTCAAGGAAGTCTGTGACTATTCTCATTGTAAAGAAATGCTTCCTAAAGTCAAGCTGGATCTGGGCAAACTGGAGATTATCCACGTAGGCATATGAACTTTTAAAGATAGGGTATAAACAAGATGGAATCAGGCTCTTTTCAGTGGTGCCCAGTGAAAAGATAAGAGGCAATGAGCACAAACTAAAACACAGGACGTTCCATCTGACCACCAGGAAACATGGAAACATGTTTTTACTGTGAGGGTGAGTGAGCACTGGCACAGCTTGCCCAGAGACGTTGTGGAGTCTCTGTCCTTGGAGCTATTCAAAAGTCATTTGGATATGGTCCTGTGCAACCAGCTGTAGGTGGCCCTGCTTGAGCAGGGGAGGTTGTATTAAGTGAACTCCAGAGCTCCTTGGCCGTTTTGGTTCTATATCCTTCCTGCATGGGGTAACTTGGAATTTCACCAAAGTCCTCTTTCTTTGAGAATTTCCTGAACTCATCTTCATGCTTCCAAAGTTAACTCGTACTCTGAGTAAACTCTTTAAGACTATTTTAAATTCTTCTACCTTTCACAAGGATCTCCTAGTTTCTACAGTGTAGGAATCCATCTGTCAAGCTTTTAAACTGAATTGCAAGAGCTGTATCTTCTCTTCAGTTCATCTAAGGATTAGACATTTTAAACCACTGTATTGAAATTTAAGGAAGTTTTGCTATCGTCATTCTTACCCTACCTCCTAAACTTGTGAATTTCACTTCTTGGCAAGTTGAAAATAAAGATGGACAAGCTTGATGAGCAAGCTCCTTTCTTAGGATGTAAATAATTGAATGAATATCATAGAAAACTAAATAATTTCCATTATGTATGAATGATCAGGTCTCCAGCAGATATTCTAATTTACTGCCTGCATGTCTTAAGTAGGACAATATATTGAATATGTATATTGAAATATTTTGAAAGGACGTTCATTGAGTAGCTATTTCTTTAAGGAGAATAGATGAAGTAAGAAAAAAGCAACGTGTTAGATGATACATTGCATAAGAAATTTCCAGAAATTATCTGCATTTTGAGCACTCTGCCTCCCAGCTGTTCTTCAAATGTGAAGCACCAGTTAAAATTACACTGAATAAATAGCCCAACATTTCTAAAAGGCTTTTCATTCCTTTTAGTTTCTTACAGGTTGCTATGTTAACACATCAGGTCATTATGCAAATTAAAAATACAGTATGAAAGAATTTTGGCACAAGTTTCGTTTTGACAGGTTTTTCTGTTTCTGAAGTGTCCACACTTGTAGATGTTTTATTTATAAAGGTGTGGTGCAGTATGTGTCACTTCTCCCAGATATCATTTAAAGAGCTGAATATCATGTACCTCTCAAAACTCATACTTGCAGAATAAATCACAACTTTTTAAAAATTGTCTCATTTAAACATCCAAGAAATTAATCTCATTTTGGCAGTTTGTGACTCTGCTCATACTAATTTGTCTATTCTCCATAAAATTAGGTTTTTTTTTCCAGAAGTGTTTAAAATGGAAAAGTCAAGTTAAAGTTTAAAAAATATTCACTATTTTACAGTTAGGTATATTATTTCTTCAAGTGATTTTGAACACTATTTTTTCTTGAACAAAGTTTAGTTTATACAAAAATCATCCTCAAACAGACAGAAAAAAGATTGCCTTTAACAATAGCTCAACACAGTTCAGTACTCTTTCTATGTCGGAAAAAGTGGAGGACTTGCAATGGAAAATACCTATTCAAGAGGGCTTTAACATGAATTTTGTAGCTCACAGTTGTCTAGAATTCTATCATAAGTAAATATAAACTACCAGGCAGATTTATAGATTTATATGCTAAGTACAATCATATATCTCCTCCAGGAGTCAGATATAGACTACTGAGCACAGATATTCGGGCTGACTCTTGAACACTTTTGGCTTTTGGATTCATGTTCTGAGAGTTCACTCCCTGCAGGCTAATAACACTAGTATACTTACTTTATAATCAGAGGACCTTATTCTCTAAATTCTGAGAAAAAAAATGAATGGATCTGCAAGGATCTTCCCACTAAGTAAACTGCAATTTCTTCTCCCAGAAATGACAAAATTCCTCAGCTACTTTCCAAGGTAGTTAATGCCCTAAAAGTCTAGCCTGGAACATAGACACTCTTGGATGTCTTGTGGCTTTGCAACAGTTCCATTAAAAAAAATCCAAACTAATTTCCTGACAAGTGTGTTGGTATCCTTAACTGCATTAGACAAAGTATTGCCAACAGTTTGAGGAAGGCATCCTTCCCTTCTCCTCAGCAGTGCTGAGACCACACCTGGAGCATTGTCTGGGCTCCCCAGTACACGAGACATATGGACATTTGGGAGGTAGTTCAACAAAGTGCCATGAAGATGATAAAGGGACTGGAACATGTCTCCTATAAGGAAGAAGCTGGGACTCTTCAGCTTGCAGAAGACAAGACTCAAAGGGATCTATCAATGTATATAAATAGCTGAGGTAAGGATTCAAAAAAGGAGGAAGTCAGGCTCTTCTCAGTGCTGCCCAGTGAAAGGACAAGAGGCAATGGGCACAAACTAAAACATAGGAGGTTCGATCTGAATTTTGGGAAATGCTTTTTTACTGTGAGGGTGATCGAGCACTGGAAAAGGTTGCCCAGGGTGGTTGTGGAGTCTCCCTGCTTGGAGACAAAGCTTCCTTCCCAGTTGAAGTGCATCTACACCAATGCACGCAGTATGGGGATGAAACAGGAGGAGCTGGAAGCCATGGTAGAGCAGGAAAGTTATGATGTAGTTGCTATCATGGAAGAGTGGTGGGATGACTCTCTCGACTGGAGTGTTGCAATAGATGGCTATAAGTTGTTTAAAAGAGAGAGGAGGAAGTAGGAGAAGCGGTAGGGTAGCACTCTATGTTAGGGAGTGTTTTGATTGTATTGAAATTGATGATGACAAAGATGACAAGGTTGAATGCCTATGGGTAAAGATCAGGGGTAAGGTCAGCAGGGTGGACATTATGGTGGGAGTTTGTTATAGACCACCCAACCATGATGAACAGACAGATGAGACATTCTACAAGTGGATGTCAGACATCTCATGGTCGTAGACTCTTGTACTCGTGGGTGACTTTGACTTGCTAGATGTCTGCCAGAAATACAAAGCAGCAGAGAGGAAGCAATCTAGGAAGTTCCTAGACTGTGCAGAAGACAACTTCCTAACGCAACTGGTAAATGTCTCTAATAGAGGACGTGTACTGTTAGACCTGTTACTTGTGAACAGAGAAAGACTAGTGGGTGATGTGATGGTCGGTGGCAGTCTTGGGCATAGCGATCACAAAATATAAGCATTTTTAATACTGAGTGAAATAAGGAGGGGTACCAGCGGAACTTCCACCTTGGACTTCCAGCAGGCAGACTTTAGCCTGTTTAGGAGACTGATTGACAGAGTCCCTTGGGAAACAGTCCCGAAGGGCAAAGGAGTCTAAGGAGGCAGTGTGGATGTGCTTTAAAAAAGACTTGTTAAATAGGAGCATGTAGTCTCCATGTGTAGAAAGACAAGTCATCAAGGAAAAAGACCAGCCTGGTTAAACAGAGAACTTAGGCTGCAGCTTAGGGAAAATACGAGAATCTATCATCCGTGGGAGGGAGGTCAGGTAACTTGGAAGGACTATAAGGATGTTGCGAGGTCATGTATGGAGAAGATTAGAAGGGCCAAAGCTCAGCTAGAATTTGACTTGGATGCTGCAGTTAAAGATAACAAAAAAAGTTTCTATAAATACATTGGCAGCAAAAGGAGGGTCAAGGACACTCTGCATCATTTGCTGAATGCAGAAGGCAGTGTAGTGTCAGGGGATGAGGAAAAGGCTGAGGTACTCAGTGCTTTCTTTGCCCCAGTCTTCAATACCAAGACCAGTTGTTCTCAGGCTATCCAGTCCCCAGAGCCACACAGAGCTGGGAGTTAGGGATGGTGAGCTGAGTGAAGCCCCTGTAACCCAGGACAAGATGGTTAGTGACTTGCAATGCCAATTAGACACAAGTCTATGGATCCTGATGGGATCCACCCCAGAGTAGCAAAGGAACTGGCAGAAGAACTTGGCAAACCCCTCTCAGACATCTACCAGCAGTTCTGGTTAACCAGAGAAGTTCCAGCTGACTGAAAACTAGCAAATGTAATGGCCGTCTACAAGAAGGGTCGGATCCAGGGAACTGCAAGCCTGTCCTCAGTTCCAGGCAAGTTTATGGAACAGATCATCTTGAGTGCCATTAGATGACACATGCAGGACAATCAGAGGATCAGGGCCAGCCAACATGGCTTTATGAAAGGAAAATCCTGCTTGACCAGTCTGATCTCCTTCTATGACAAATTGACCCCCTTAGTAGATGAGGGAAAGGCCGTGGATATAGTCTACCTAGACTTCAGTAAAGCGTTTGACACAGTCTCCCATGCATACTCCTGGATAAACTGGCTGCTCGCAGCTTGGATGAGTAGATTCTTCCATGGGTAAAAAATTGACTGGTTGGCTGGGCCCAGAGACTTGTGGTCAACGAAGCTAAATCCGGTTGGTGGTCAGCCACTAACGGTGTTGCTCAGGGCTCAGTTTTGGGGCCGGTGCTGATTAACATCTTTATAGATGATCTGGATGACGGGATTG
>NW_009611153.1:26670-30312 GCF_000690535.1 Cariama cristata | reverse complement strand
CGCAACAGCAGGGCCCCGCTGCAGGGCGCCTCCGGGGCCGGGGGAGCGGGAGCAGAAGCCCCGAGGCCGGTCGCAGGCCTCGAGGCACGGCTTATGCACGGCTGGGAAATGAGCCTGGTGGTCTCAGCAGTCCTTTTGGGAGGGGTGCCTTAAGCCCTTGAAATTTTGTGCAAAAAAACGGGGCACAATAATTGTGATTAGTGATTAACGATGCCGATCATGATTCCTGATTTATGCATGAAGCGTAATGTCCAGCGAACGCACACAAAAACTTACCGTTCAGTTTTCTGCATTGCAAACCAAGTTTTTTGTTAATTTTGTGTTACTGATAATATTTTTGTGTTAGCTTTTTCAGTCCTAGAACTATGACTACAGGACTCACATTCTAAGCCAATACAGAGAGTTCCGAGTACAGCTTACCAACTAGGAGAGCGGAAGAAAAAGGTTGTAGCATGAACTGTTGCCAAAAGGAGAGTTAAAACGTACTAAGAGAAGAAGTCTGCTTTGTCATATACTTTTTAAAACCCTTCTGTTGGTTGCTTTCTCATGCTGCAGTTTCTCCCATATGCTCCCTATACCCACTAACACACCCACCTACACACACTCACAATTTACCAACATACTTTATGTCTTTGCTGAATTAAAATCCACACCATCATTCAAATAAAATAAAATAAACAGCTGTTTTCTTTCCACAAAAACCTAACATTTTCTGACTTGGCACTTGCCAAGCATTTGAAGGAAACAGGCTGCTAGATGTGCTTTTATACCAGCACATTGTGACACTGCACAGAAGGCCCAGGGCTGGACCTCGACACACACCAGCGCCCTTAGGACCACTCCACTTTGGAAGGGGACACTTCCCAGGAGGAAGGACTTAGAAGCTATGCGAACAACGGCAGATTGTCCTAGGGGTCACTGAGATTCCAGAATATGTATCAGCTGACTCTCCAGGCCTGATAAATAGAGTATTTAAAGCAGCACTGACAGGCAGAGCACCACAGAATCTCATCGCAGCTATTTATCTCAAGGCCTCCCTTCCTACTGGAGAAGTAGACCTCGAAGAAGTGCAGGCACCAGAAACCATGGCTAGCATTTACCCTACTTGTGTTATCTTCCGTGTTAGCTCCCAGATTCAGACTGAAATCCCAGCTGAAAGTGCCCAGCACACAAACAAACACTACGAAGGCAGGGCCTAGAAGGAGTCTGCAACAGATTATGTTACTGTAAATCCTCTGTTGGCATCCATTCCTGCAGTTTATCAGCCATGGGCCGTTGCACCTCACTCTGAAGATCAAAATGGCTGAAAAAAAGACAAACACCTCAAGCTGCTGTCTCAATATGAGTATGTCTCTTCGCTGTACCGCTCCTTTCTGCCTAAGCGTTACAAAACAGCTGTGGCAGGAACTGTTCTCTCAGAATGTGTTGGTCACAGCTGAGGGAGCAAGGATGCTGCACTGTACAGGTGGAAAGCAGATAAAAGAACAATAACTAACTCACAGGTTCCTTGTCATCTAATAGACGTCGAAGACTTAGATTACACACCTGCTTTACTTATAAAACACATTGTGAGACACAGCTCCCAAGAATGCATTCCTTAAACCAGCTCTATCAAATTCCCAGGATACCGAGCAGATACGTACCAAGCCAGCTGGCACGAATGGCTGAAGGAAAGACTTAGATCCCGCGCTCTCAGCTCAGGTGCCATTCAGCAGTCATAGTCATGAACTCTCTCCTTGGATCAAACACTTAAGCCACATTGGACCTTGCACAAAACCCAACTGAGAGAAAGAGATAGTGTGCTCCTCTCTTGCTGTGCAATACAATTCACTGGGATATGGGACAACCATATGCATTTATTGCAACATTTGGAGAAGGGTTTTGAATCGGTATTAGCTGTTGGAATACTGTAACTATCGATCATTGACCTACTGAGTGTCTGTCTCTTGCTGTAAGCTTTAATCAGTCCACCCAGTTTTGGGTACTTCTGCACCTAGGGAGGTGGAGCAGCAGCCAGTGATACAGGAAGATGTTTCACCTCCATCTCAGCACAGGTCAACTCAGATCTCCTTTCTGATAAAAGCAGCTAAGCACAACTTACTGTAGTTATAAGAAGAGTCTTTATGCTCTTCGTCCCACAAATCACCCTCTCTTGTTCCTCTGCAGACATGCTAAGGAGCATTCATAAACCTGGTCTATACTAAAGCTCAGGGAAAATCTGTGATGTTGTTCTAGGGCCTGTGAACTAAAATTTCTTAAAAGTGGCACATGTTGATGTCTCTGTTTTGGTTCTAAGTCAGGCTACAAGTCAGTGCACTGTGAGGACTAGAATCCAAAGAAATACATAATTCTGTTGTCTACCTTAAACGTCAAAAAACACTACTCATGCTTGTATTGTCACTTTCAGGTTCATGAGAGAAATTATGTGCCTCAGGTACTTGCCTAACTACATTTTAAAGTTTATTTACAGAGCTGCCACCCTGATTCTCCATGTTGCTGATGTCAAACAGTTCTCCCAAAAACCTTTGAGAATGACAACAGGAAACGACTTGTGGCAATTAGGCTAAATAGGGGAAATTAACTATGTTTAATCCTTCACTCTAAGAAGGACAAAGATGTATGCTCCACTACAGCTGTGCAATGAAGGAACTCAGATGGGAAGAACATTCCAACAAAACTTACCAACTGCTTTGATGAGTACAGAGTAAGATAACACAGGTCACATTGGTAGGAGCTTGTCATGTTGTTGATCAACAATTGACAATGATTGCAGACGACCAGAAAAGCTGTGTTCACAGAAAAAAACGAAAACTTCACACCATGTATGCTATTGAAAGACTAGTTCCTTGATTTTTTTTTTTTTTTTTTTTAGTTTTTTTAAATGCATTTGAACATTTGCACTCCCTTCCAAGAATGGACCAGTGGCTAATTATACAAGGGGAAAAAAACCCAAATGATTTCTCTCTCTGTACTTGTTCTCTCCGTCTTTGTTATTTCAGGTACAATCTCCTCAGTACAAAATCCCCACTTGTTCATGTTTCTGAGCTATTTTGTATCAAACTGTCACTGATGGTCCTATTTCCTTAAGAAATCCTCCTTTTCATTGAGAGTTACTGCACTGACATTGGGCTAACCTGTTTTAATACTGATTTAACAGTAAGGATTTATTCCCTGAAGTAGATTAAAACTGCTATCAAGACCCCAATTCAGGAAGACACTTAACATATGCTTTCCTGCTATTAGTGAGATGTTTTAATGTGTGCTTATACATTTTCACCAACTGGGGCCAAAGTGAATGCCAGTAAGCAGCATAGTTTGCATCAGCACAGAAAATGAAGGGTCCAAGACATCAGTAATATTTTCTAAGAGGCTACACCTATTATTGCTTTTAGGATACTGGAAAGTATTTTAGGATATTGGTTTTAGGATACTGAAAGCTTACATTTCTGGGGCTAGGTGCTGAGCAGATGATTTTAGAGAAATCCTGGATCTCCAAAGCAATGGAGTATTCAGCCTCTGCACGTGACATGGACAGAGGGGAATGCACTGGCTCCAAAGCTGGAGGAAAGCCGTGGTGAAATCTACCAATTTACTGGATCTGCATAACTTGAAGAAGGGAACGTACCGGGCAGAAATAGGAAA
>NW_009611153.1:0-26639 GCF_000690535.1 Cariama cristata | reverse complement strand
AATGAGGCTGTAGGGAAAAGAAGAGAAGCAGCTATGGTAAATAAATTAAAAGGGAGCAACAAAAGAAATAAGGAAAATAGAGAAAAATCGCTTTTTACCTTGTCAAAGCCACTGCTCTTCCTTACGTTATACACAGAGGGCAGGCAATGAGAGTTATGTATGAGAGAATGCACTACAGTGTGAAATGAAAACAGTCACATTTTAAAATCAGTATTCTCCCTCTTTCATTTCATTCTCTTTTTCTACGGTACCAGTTATATTCAGAATTTATGAGCAAATAGGTCCACCATAGCAACTGTACTGGGTCTGGCTGGGATTAATTGGAAGTTACTTTCTTTATAGCAGTCCATATGGTGCTGCTTTTTTTGATTTGTGGCTAAAACAGGGTTGATAACACACCAGTGTTTTGGCTACTGCTGAACAGTGCTTGCACAGACAGCATCAAGGCATTCTCTTTTTCCCACTCTGTGCCCCAGTGAGTAGGCTGGGGGTGGGCAAGAAGCTGGGAGGGGACACAGCCAGGACAACTGACCTGAAGTAGCCAAAGGGATGGTCCATACCATATGGTGCCATGCTCAGTAATAAAAACTGAGGTATAAGGCAAAGAAGGTGAGATTGTCTTCCAAGGTGGCTACTGATTGGAGGCTGGTGGGCCATCGGTCTGCTTGTGGGAGGTGGTGAGTGAGTGCCTTTGCATCACTTGACATCACATCTCTTTTTTTCACCTATTAAACTGTTTTTATCTCAGCCCACGAGTTTTCTCACTTTTGTTCTTTCTATTCTCTCCTCCATCCCACTGGGGAGGGGCGGGGAATGAGCGAGCAGCTGTGTGGGTGCTTGGCTGCTGGCCGGGGTCAACCCACCATAGCAACATGAACAGAATTTCATAAAGTCATCACAATGCCTTGAAATTACTCAAATTGCTACTTTAAGCCATATATGCTGGCATCCGGAAAATCAAACAAACTACAATATCTTCAGACCCTTCAGTTATCTTCTCAGTTCTGGTCCCATTATCCCTCTTACGTAAGTCAGGTTGTCATGGAACGCAGGGAAACCTTTGCATTGCTTTGACTACATGAGGACCTGAGGAAAAGAAACCTGTTAGAACAGATCATCTGGGATGGACATTAATCTGTATTATTTGCTGAGGAAACTTTGGAACCCCAGGCCTCTTTACTTGAGACACAAGAAAAGTAGCTAGTAAAAACTAACAGTAGGAAGCAGTCTGCTTCAAGACTGATGACAATAAGGGGTTAAAGAGAAAAGAAAAATGAGAAAAACTCTCAGCACTCCTTCCCTGGGTATTGGGAAGCTGATTTTGGCAGCTCTGCAGGCTCAGAGCTCTGCTAAGATGTGTTCTCTCTTAATATTTTAATGAGCTGAGCAATTGACAGTCCCAGCTGAGTACTCATTTTTGTTGCTGTTGCTAAGCAAAACAACAGTAAAAAAAGCTTCTTTTTCGTCTTCTAAATCATAAATACAACCAACCCATTTGTTTGATATGTGCAGAAATTCATTCTACCTCCATGCCAGCTCAACCCACGTACCTCAGTTCACTCTCGTGTTTTTCATACAGACTTGTTCAATCTCTCCAACATATCTGAGGATATGTCCAGATTTGATTGTCCTGCATGTCCTATATATCCTTCATGCCACACAGAGTTCATTCAGCTTATCCTCCTCATTTGGACTCCAGCAGAACCCTTGGTATAATAATACAGGTTGATGCAGGTTCTCTGTTCTTCTCCATATTGGCCAAGCATCTTGCCTTGCCAGCTCATATAGTTTGAGAGTTTAGCAATGACTGTAGATGCAAGAGATGCTGGCTGATCTTTGCATTCCTTCTCTCTCTTCTTCTCCAGTGACTTCCTGTTTTCCTACAAAAACTTCCTCTTTTCCATTCTTTTCAAATAAAGAAACCTTCCGGAATCCCTTTTCTTTGTTACCTATTTATCAAATAACTTTTTGCATTTCTAATTCTACCTTTCCTTTTCTCTTCTCTCTTACATTTTCTTTGGCCATCTGTCTACATTTTCCTTAGTCATCCGAGTTTTCACTCATGGATAGTTAAAAGAAGTTCTAGTCTCACATACATTTTGATAAGGTCTGATATTGTCTCTCCAACCCTGTTCTTCAATGGCTTGTCTGCTCAGAACCTGCCTTGTGATAGAGAGAAAGTTTTATCTAATGTGATATTAAACAATTTTGTCTGTAAGATGAGTAAGGAAATTCCCACTTGAAATACTAGTGAATCATAACTAACTGCAGGATCCCACTTCGCATATTCAGAATGTATTTCTGGTTCCACTATTCAATCTTCTCATTACATGTTTTCATTTACTGTAAGCTACACTTAGAAGGTATTGGTAGGAAGTCCCCTCCATTTCAACAATGAAACTATCCCTTCCTGACCGATGCTAGGCTCTGATCCTGAACCCTGACCTGTGAGGCACAGTCAGCCAGCATTTTGGGGGGCCACAGATAACATAGTTCCAGTTTGAATGGAGAGGCAGAGCAAAATAAGCAAGTGATTATTAGCCCTCCACAGGCCATTGCTAATAAGGGTAGCAAGAGGGGAAATCTCTACCCCTTGGTGAAACTGTCTGACATAAGTGCTTTTATGGCAGACAAAGAAAAGATGCTGAAGAAAGAACAGTAAGTAGGTGAAAATATTTTCAGTCATACTGAGCGTTTAGCTTTGATGGATCTTCCTTTGACCATTCGGTTCAACATTACAACTGTGCTACTCCCTGGTTTTAATATACTGAGGTTACTATAAAAACACCACCAACAAAACAAAAAAAAACCCTAACATAGCATCATTTTTCATGTTCCAGTATAGCAGTACTTCCTGTTCTAGCACAGAAGAACTTTGAGCACTCATGAGCTCATTGTCAATGAGCACTTTGAAGACAGGCTACTGAACCTCAAAAATGTTTTCTGTATTCACCACAGTTACCTTTTTGTCTGTCCGCTGGGCACAAATCTGGAGCAAGCTACAATGCTTTACCTCATTTCCTTCAGCCTTTTCTCTCATCTCTGGAATCCACACCTTTAACCACACAAGTGCAGTTAACCGATTACACAGGGAAAAGGAATTTAATAAATCACATAAGCACACTGTAAAAGATTTTCATGGATTCCTTTCCTATGTAAATGGTCTGTAATTTTTTCATGAATCAGGCCCATAGACTCTTTATTTCACACTTCCATCTTCCTTTCCCTGTAGAATTGCAATTTAAATGATCCTGAAACATTTGAAGACAATTAAAGGTTAGCTTCACACATCAGTGACCTACCAGCAATTCCCTGTAACACTCTGATGTATGTACAGTGTTTGATCTACAGCTGCCTGATTTCAGGAAGGTAGAAGAGTTTCCATACTGCTCTGAACTCTAGGTAGGGTTGGAAAATAGACTCAAAAGACACCACAAAATAGCTACTACTTCCTTAGAGCTTCACACAGTTCTAGGACACCATTGCGGACTGCCAGGACTTTTGACTTCCTTCAAGTTTTGAGCAACACATAAATCATTAAAAGGGTCCGGACTGCCTTGCTAGCAAGATTCAGAGGAGGTTCAAAAAATACTTTTGGTTGGTTATGTCTTGGGTTTTCTTACATCAAGCCTTAACAATATTTTTTTAGAAATTGTATAGCCTTTATTCCCAGAGGCAGAAATGGAGAGTTATAACTGTGGCTGTCTTACAAAGAGCAAAGTTATGTTGGGGGAGAGATTTAAATTACTATACCATACTGTGCAAAAAACCCCCAACCCAAAACTTGCGACTTCTATATCATGGCAGCCCCACTAGGCCTGGTCTGCGTGGGTTCTTAGAGGAAATGAAGGCTGCCTGACAGGCTGGAGTGACCGTGTGCGACTTGATCAAAGGTAGACTAAGAGGTATCAACCAGTAGGGACTTCTGCAGGGACTGGAACTGCAAATGTTTTGAAACAAGGGCTGAAATATAGTCACGAAAGCTGACAAGGACTCAGCACTTAACCAGATTTTGAGTGAATTATGAAATATTTGGACAAGATTCTTTTCCTTCCCCTCCAGCCCTTTCCAACTTCCTCCCTCTGGAAAAGCACTTTAATATGTAGAATATAAATTAACAAGTCTCAAAAAAAGTTGATACACATTTGAGAAAATATTGTTGCACAGCATGACTGGACAGTTTTATTCCATTTGAGACAGATTCAAAAGAGGGAAATTACTATAATATTGGATGATGGAATAGCTCCAAACTCTTTCAGCTTTGTTTGGAACAGGCACAGCTTAGTTAGTATTGTCTTACATAGTGACTAAATATAAATAGTATAAAATATTTACAAATAATGAGTGCCAAATTGATCACATTGTAGAGTTTTACTGGAACATGTAAGTCTTGTTATTAATCTGATGTTTTTAAAATTTTTACCACCTATCACTTAAGACAGTCATCTGTCCATATATGTTGTCTTCTGAAAAAAACAAAAATGAGGAGATGGAAACAGCTTTGTGATTTACTCAAATTCTCTGAGACTGTTTCTGCCAATGTGTGTGTGCTGATATATGATGTGTACAGGTTTTCTCTTTGTTTAACATTCCCCTGAGGAGGGCTTAATGTGATTTAAGCAGTCTCTGTATTCAAAGTATAGCATTAATTTCTAGTATGCAATGAGAAACACAGGAAGGGTCACAGGTGGCACAGTCACTAGTCTTGCGGATGATAGCCTTTGTCTTCCTTAGTAAAAGTTTATTCACATCACAAAATACTACTGATCTTGAAAATCTTGATCTAGGAAAATACAGTGTGGAAATTATGTCCTGCATTGCAAGACTAACAACATTACAGGAATTTGTGCAATAATAGCCCAACGACTGTTTTCCACTTCTATAGCTAGGTTTGCAGATAGTTTCCTGTACATCAGCTTTTTCTTAAAGGAATCAGAAGGCTTTTTACAACAGATTAATACTTACCTATCTTCAACACACACACACAGAGGCACACATTCACACTTATATCCTTGGAAGCTATCTTCTAGAACATTTTTCCCTGTCAGTAATACAGATGTGATGAATCAGGCCTCAATTATGATCCCAGTTGCATCCCTGTTTTCCAGAGAGCATTTGGAATTACTAAAGTAGTTCAAAGTCTTAGATTATTGCCTTTTTGTCATGAATATTTGTTATGCCTTGCCTGTATTTGATGGGTATCTGATTAAAATGAAAAAAGCTAAATCCATATGACAGAGGCTCATTTTTATCACTGTAGACAGACTGAAAGTAAAAAAGGCTACTATAGAGAGTCCACTAGATCAAGTAATCCCAGTAAGGTTACGCAAAGCTGGTTGTTTTTTTAAATCAAACATTATAGAGGAAATGTTATCATTGAGCATCAGCCATGGGAAACCCAGGCTGTTAGAACTTAAAGATATACTCGGTCAGAAGAGCTAATGGAGACTGCTGTGTGTCCAAGTTTTGATTCACCTGCAATTGCCAAAACCCGCGCATCAGGCTCCAGGGGGAGAGTGCTCTGTAAAGGAGGACTTAGAAAGCAGATTATCTAGAAGCTGTCAGCTTTCCTTTGGGTGAAATGATAAAGTTCACAACCAGACAGTTTTAATTTTGGATGAGCTGGCTCTGAGGTTGCAGAAGTTACAGAAACTGAGGTTGCTGTAGCCCCTCTAACATCTCCCCTTCTAAATTACCTTTCATATAATGTAGTGGTGCGTGTAAATGAGATTACCCCTAAGAGATATTAATTGCAAGAAACAGATCTGCTGTTTATTCATAGATTGAAATAACTTTCTCTTGGTCTTCAAGCCCACAGGATAACTAAAGATTTCAAAAGAAGGTCAGAGATTCAGCACTGAAAGGCTTTTATCGCCAGACACACAGCTGCCCTTAGGCATTTTTCTGGACTTTCCAAAATACATCACCTGACTACAGAGGCCAAGATGATTTTTTTTCAGATAATACATAATATCGTGAAGATATTGACAACTTTTGGTGACTTTACTACCTTCAGTTTGGGATGTTGGTCAGCAGCAACCTCCACTACCTGAATAACTACTGACTGGTCATCGTCATTCTCTGGAGTCCACAATGAAATATTACGGCAAGTTCAAATCACAGTCTATTTTCAGAATCACTACAGAGGCTTTAGTACTTCTCCTAAAACATTGATTCAGTGACTGATATACACACAAGCAAAAGTCTTGATGTATTTCAGTTAAGACCCACAGTTCTAGACAAATGATTATTCCCATAACTGAGGGATCAGCCAAAAGGAAAACAGAAAATGTCTGTAAACATTACCATTGTGGTCATGTTTTTATTAGATGCAGTAAAACGTCCCCAAAGTGCAAAAATTAAATAATCTTTCATTGTAATATATTTAATTAAAAGATTATGTTATGTCCAACTACACATTGCTTGGAAAGTCCCTTTGTCAAAAGTTATTTTAAAGGAGAAAGACAGAGATGACACAACACAAATAATTGAGTATCTGATGATCCTGTTTATCATAGTTCTCTGTTTCTCCACTTTTTACTCTTCCCCACCCGAGTTGGATGAAACCAACACCTGTCACTTGGGGATTTAACTGCTTTGGACATTTCTGAATAGAGCATGTTATTGGGGTTTTGATGTCAGTCTTAATTAGCCATTCTTTTTGCCTTCATGTTTTCTGGTAAGTGTAAATACCACTATCTGTCGAGATACTGTTCTCTTTAATAGGTGCAAAAATGCAGTGGGCTGACAACTATTATTGTCACTGAATCCTTACTGTGTCTTTGAAGTAGACAGAGATAATTATTTGTTATTATTTCACTGAAGTTTCACAAAGTGAAAGTCCAGGTATAAGAAGATGTTTTCAGTCTGTTCTTTAAAGCCTAGTCCTTACTAGCCAACACACTGATTTCGTACAATCAGTAACATGCTGGAATTCACAGTAATCAGCTGTAGTGGTGCAACCACATAAAATACTAGGTGTGAGGAGAGACAGGAAAAAGTCAAGACAGGAAAATTAGAAACATGTATCCCCAAAGCATATTTAATGGTCGTAACTAAGTCCAGTGAACTATATTAAAATGAATCTGATATAAAAGAATCCAAGGTCTGGACACTCTCTAAAATTTATCATGCAATGTGTTAAGTAACTCAGACAGAACATAAACATTGGAGAAATGTTCTTCTCTGAGCCAGACAATGAAGACAGTTTGCCAATATGGAAACAAGCCAGAAAGACCACAGTGAGGGAGGAGAATTTATTTAGCAGACTTCTACCAACTCCGGCAAACAGACAGCATAAGAGCCCTTGATCTTCTGTGTGGATATATGGACACCTGTCACTCAGTTATACCTTGGGGTTTTTTGTACTTCTCATACTTCAGGAAAAAGGAATCAGTTGGAGAATGCTGATATAGTTGCCATGAAATGATTCACTTGGGACAATGTTACTAATCTGGGACTTGGAGCCCCATGGTCTTGTATGTAACCAGTGAAGAAGATGGAGAAGAGGAAGGAGTAGGAGAATTTGCTATGGGATACATCCTGTATCCAGGTTCATGATGAGCCTAGAACTAAAATCGGCTGGATCCTAGTTGGTGATAGGATCTCCACATTTTTAACTACTGAAATAGTATTTTTCATCTGCTGTCCTTTCTATATAAGCCAGTTCTGAAAATAAGCAAATCACATACTTTCATTTGTTCTCACTGCACTGTCATCACCTTCATCTGGTGGGGCATTGTTTCTTTCACAGGAAGAGATAATATACAGTAGATATCTATTCAGCTCCTCCATTGCTGCTCATTCTGGAATGTATGGTGATCTATATGGCCAAATACTGTGCCACGTAGATTTCGATACCACAGTCATTACTGCAGTACACAAACTTCTCTCTGCAATGCATTAAGCAACATATTCCAATATCCATATATAGTCTTCAGCAACAATGTAGAGCTGGAGTGCTTTGCAAAATTCAGGGCAATTCAGTTACTGACATACGTCATTCTTTTTCCTCACTCTTTTAAATATGGATCAAAACACAGATGGATTGTCCTGGCAACCTGCTCAAAAGATCAAACAGTTCCTCTCCCAGGTACGTACACATCAGGTGATAAGGGATGCTGGTCACACATTGAGCACATCTGCTGGTGACCATGTTCTTCACTTCCTTCTGCAGTCAGCTTCTGCAGTTTCTTCAGACAATTTATAATACGTGTTTGCAATATTGGGAAGGAGGTACAGGGGTTTTTATGAGTGGGATAAGCATAAGAGCTTAAGAGTACAGTTATTATTACTATTATTTTTATAGTACCAAAACCACGCAGAATTCTCTCTGTTCTTCCTATGACAGCTGACAATCCAATTTAGACATGATGTAGCAAAATGAAATTAAAAAAAAAACCAAACAAACCACAAATATAGGGTAGCTGGAAAAGGAGTAAGGACAGAGTTTATACCATTATAGCTACATGGTTAGGCAGCAAAGGCTACCATGTAAATGTAAATTTAGCAAAGTAGATTTATGAGAAGAGAAGAGAATAAAATAAAACAAAAGTATGTCTTTTATATCATGGAATTCAGTAATCATAATAACAGAGGTCTCTGTAATACACCAAATGAGGTTATCCTTGCTATTAGAATGTCCAATTCAGAAGAAATAAAAGTTAACAACTGATCAAATCAAATTAAAATATAGAATCCCCAGCATACCCTTTCATCATGCTTTAATGGCATGTAAAAAGCAAGTACTTAGATAACCAAGTGAATCTGAGCAAATCTTTATGCACAGATGTCATGGACAAGGACTGACCTGAGCTTTTTACAATATTCTCTTGAAGAGCTGCAAATCCAAAACTAAATCCAAATGTATAATTGCTTAGGGATTCTAGATCCAGAGAGCTGAATCAGATCATTTGTGAGAGAAAAGCCAGTCCAGCATACAAGAAATCTTTGAACTGTACATCCCATTTAAGCGTACATTATAAGCTTGTACATAAAGAACAATACACAGCTGAATAGTTGAATAAAAAGAGGCAGTAAAGCTAGTCTTTTTGTGAATGAATGTGAGGTATCTCAAGGAATTGGCTTTGTGTAATTATTTCGAAGGCAAATTCAAAGCATACTACTATCATTCTAAAATATTATTCTTTCATGGAATTAAATTTTGTGTATTCATTCTTTATTCCTCTGTAAGAAGAAAATCCATATACATTCCTCTCCTGTCCTAGCTTCAAAATCCTGGAGGTTCTTTCTGTCCTCATTAGGGTCTGTCTGAGTTTTGCTATTAACCTCAGAAGGAACAGGACTTGATTTTAATACTACTTCAGGGGCCTCCTCCAGATTCAGTCGCTAATCTACTTTTATATGTAAATCACATAAATCATTGATTTATATGAAATGGAAGGGAAGGAGATGCCTGTGATTTTGCTAGGTGGATAGTCAAGGCCTAAAAAAATTAAAAGAAAAACAAACCCCTTCAGAATAGCAAGACTATCCAGTTCATCATCATTCTGCAAACTGGTACCCTCTATGGTTTTTGCTCTTTTTCTTTTCCATCCCCACTGTTCTTAATAATTCAGTACCTTCTTTCTTTAATCATATTATTAAAGGCAATGGACTGATGATTCATTTTGCTTTCTTTGCTCTCTCAGTGATGTCCATTAATGAAGACTTACTTTTCAATGCCATTGACTCACTTACCTAAATTATTTATTTGCTTGAGCAGTTCAGTGTATCAAACTTTTTTTGCGCAGTGTAGCAACTACTTATAGCTCCGATTAGAGTTTCATATTGATTTTCTCCTGGAAAATGTGTATGAAATGGATTGTGCTTTAATGTGCCAAAAGTGGTAAATGCAGGGCTGAAGAAGGTAAATAGATAACAATAATTCCACTTTCTGTAGCAATTTTTTACATTTGTTCTCCTTTCCATTTGGAATGAGTAAAAGACTTTTGAAAACCTTAATGGTGCTGAAATTCCCATAAAGAAGACCATTTCCTGCTGGTTAGGGTACTGGCCTAAGGTATGAAAGTCAGATATACACTTTTTGCCTTTTGCATTCAGCACAAGTATTATTCCCTGACCACTACAAATCAGAAAAAAACAGATTTGAATGTCTTTGCACCCAAGGCCTATACACTAAATCATCACCTCCAGAAGACTTCATGTAAATCTTCAAGGAAAGAACATGTATTAAGAAAATTTATTTCACAGAAAATTTTTGAGCTACTTTTCCTGTGTCAATGATTGCCCATTGCCTTGTTTGTCCTGACTCTAAGGAAACCTAGGTTGCTTGTGGGGTATGCTGGTGTGGCTCAACTTCATTTTATCCTCCTTTTTCTCTCCTATGACCGTCCACATTCATAATGCCTCCTTCAGCTGCTTTCACAACTGATCCTACTATCTTCTACTACTCCTGTCCCCTAATAAAAGCCTTTTTAAAGAACTTAATTGCTTTTAGTCTTTCATGTAATCCAGTCAGCAGAAGTACTTGTTTCTACTTGCATACTTGGAAAAAAAATAGTCTGATAAATTTCCAGATACCTAAATTGTCTTCATTGTGCTTCATGTGACATTTTGAAAGGTTATTTTCTTTGTTATGCCCAGATTCATAGATTTCTGCATAATATTCATATCACTGTTTCAAACTCTCAGCTGTAGATGAGTATTGGGAAACCTCTCTTTCAGTCTCAAAAAACTAAAAATAATCTCTGTGAAATAACATTTCTTTCAGGGAATGATATTTTCTTCACCTAAGTACAGTGGTTTGGGATGATGGAAAACTTTTTCCATTCAAACTCCTAGATCATACGGTGTTTGGATTCCTAGGACTATCTGTACAATTCTGATATATTCCGTAGGATCTGTGTAAAGCAGTTATCAGAAACATGGTTGAGAACTTGATTATGAGTACAAAAGAGTAAAAATTAGCAGAAACTATAAAAGAAAAATGGAGGTGAAACTTCTGATTAAACATGACTGATATTGGGCAGGTGAGAGGGATCTTTATTGGCTATTTAGTTTCTTATGGAAATGATACAGAAAAAGCTTTGAATGCAGAAGTACTGGAAATTCCTTGACTTGAGACTTAGTACCACCACCAGTAGATATGCCTGTGGAACATGACTCTGGCAGAATCAACAGAAGCTATTGTACTTTCTCAGGTAGCACGAATGTTTATTCATAGGCATTATGTGACACTAAGTATCGTGGTGCTTCAGCACTTCACAAGTACCAACGAATTTTATTTTAAAGCATATTTTGATCAAGAAAAGATTTGCTCTCTCTATTTTACAGAAATAAACTGAAGCACAGAGGAAGTCTGAAAGTAACATTCTTCTCTGTACTAGACCATGAAACCATTTATATGTGGAAGATGAATCATATTTCCCATCAGATTGCATAACATTTACCCCACTCTTGTAACCAATTACACATGGGAGCAAGATCAGCCTTTAAATGACTAATTCATAGCGAAAAAGATACCTTCAGCAAACAAACCAAGAAATGTTACCCAGATCCTTACAGCACATCATATTAAGAAACAGATTGGCAACACCAAATTTTCAGTGTATCCTGTTATTGCTCCTGAATTCCAATAATGCAGTGCAGATTCCCTCCTCATTACTGCTGGAGTAAATTAAATAATAGATATAACAAATAAATTATTTTCTATTTGACACCACAGAAAATCATGTACTTATTATCAAACTCAGTCCAGGCCATACAACTCCATGCTTTCATAGCCTAAAATCTTCAGCACCATTCCCTACTGAAAAAAAAATGAGATGGAAAGTGTTTTGATGATGTTTGACTGATGACTTTAAGTGGCTTTTATTAAATATTTGTTGAACTTAAATGCCTACTGAATACTTGGGAAAAGAGTGTCATTGTTAAAATATCAATGCCATAACTTCTGAAATAATGAAAGCTCTCTACATAAAATTCTAGGTGCTTCTTAGAGTGGATTCCTTCTCAGCCACTTCTTGCACAGCACAGCGACCTCCCATCTACAGAAACCTTAACTCAAAATGAAAGACTAGACATGACACTGCTCATCTGGACTCTTAAACATTTCAGCAGAAAAAGTTAATTAATATGAAAAAAGTAACAAAAACTGAGGTGGAAAAAATGGCAGACATTTACCAGTACCCTGAGTGCAGCCCCATGGCCCTGCTCCAAGGGATTTGGCTGTTTGTTCTCAAGTCAACACAGACAGGGTGCAGCTGCATAATCTGGGTTCAGACTGTTGAGAAAAGACTTGTGTGAGAAAGAACTATAAGGGGGGTGGTTGTACCCTCCTTGCTCGGAAGCTGCTTTCAAACCTCTGCCCTTGTCCTTGGTCCCTGTCAAGGGTCCCTGCCCATGTCTGGCCATGTATCCCACTGATCCAGACCTGACGCACTGACTTGACTTCCCAGCTTGGATTTGCACCTGTCTCACCACTACAGATTCATCTGGCAAGCCTGGACTGTTGGCTGACCCTCATTACCATCACCAGACTTGCTGCACTCCTCTTATTTAGGTACTACGGGACTGGACCTTTATTAGTGCAATCACAGCCCTGCACCTGCCTTGGCTCACCTTTGGCTCCTGGCTCACCTTCCCTTAGAAAGCATCTTGCTCTTGCTGCTCCCTGACAACATCTTTGTATACCATAAGAAATCTAGGCCTAACACACCCCACCCCCTGTCTTTGTAGGTCACCTTAGGCATTGCTTTTTGGCAGAAACCAATTTGAGTATTTATAGCCAAGCTAAAACCCATTGAAAGAGCAGGTCAAAATGGAAGCACTGACCCTTACCTACTGCAGGGCTAGCGAGTGGCAGCCCTGCCTAAGTACTTGTAAGCTGCTTGCAATAAAAAACCCTCTTAGTTTCAGCCCTCCAAGTGTCAGTCCTCTGTAGTGGTTAATATTATCGAGGGAATCCTTGCCTGACAGAAAGTAATTTAGGATCCATTAAATATGATTACTTGGCCTTGAAAATGATGGATATTGAACAGAATTATAGGATCACTTTACAAAAGAAAGGTCTCTTTTACATCCTTTCTTGTGGGGCATTAAATAAAGTCTGAGAAAACTCCTAAGGGATTCCTGGCATTTATAGGTTACATTTATGAAAGGAAGGATTGATATTCATATTAATAACTCAAAAAATTGAACAGGGTGATGTGGCAAGCACGTGGACAGCTGTGACATGTCTAAAAAGTGAGTGACATGTTCACCAACTGTTTTCCTTGCTTCAATTCTACTAGAGATATGAAAAGTGCCTTTAATTTGAGAATAATCTTTCATGTTCTCTATTGGAATATTAACCCCAAGCGGTTTCCTAAGTTCCCCATACTTCTCACCATATCTTCATTTTTAACTGAAGTACTTATGCCAGAGGTTTTCAAAATTCTCAGGTCACTGTTTTCATCATATCCTTTACTAGCCGTATGTTGAAAGTGAGTTTGTATAAAGACTTGATATGTTTACACCACTTTAAACTAACTGAAATCTAATCTTGAGAAAACTATATTTTACTACAGGGGAAGTCTGACTTCTTCTTTACTAAAGGATCTACCTGAACGTTCAAACATACAATGAAAATAGACAGACAGTTTGATCTCCCTCACATTTCTCCCACCTGAATTTCTGATCAAAAATGATAAACTGAAATCAACAGACAGTTCTTTTTATTTCTTTTTCCATGCAGAAGGTAGGTTGGCTAATTTATCCTATGGAGAAGGCTGGAAATATGGCTCCAAAACTTAGAAACATAAGGTTTATGGACAGTTCCCTCTCAAAATAAATCCTTCTCTAGAATGCAGGGGGGGAAAGGAAAAATAAAGAGAATAAAATAAAGAAAAATTAGGTCTTCTGCTTTGATCTTCCTCATCTCACTCTGTTCCCACATAACAAGCTGCCCTAGAAACATCCTGAAATGCCCATCTTCACTCTGATCAGTCTCTATAGATAAGGGTTCACCTTACAGACAGACATTCCAGCCACTTTACCTGAATCTTCCTCATTAACCATAAGGCAGCAGATTCAGCACAAAGACAAAAAGCACATTCATCATCTACTTCACAGACAGAAACAAAATCACAGTACGTCTAGGCCCAGCACAAGACATGGCTCACTGATAAATCTTGGCTTATATTGGCTTCTTATTTTTAGATGAGGAAGAGCTTTGATACATTTTAGATGCAAAATTTTCAAGCCAGTGTTGTCAATGAATTCCCTGACAACTGATTTTCGATTGCAATGCTTATACTGACCACATATTCAGACAATACAAGATTGTTGATGTATACTTTGAACCATTCGCATACACTGGCTCTAAATTTTAGTTATTTTTTAAATTTTAATATACCATCTGAATGACATTAAATCACCTCTCTGGTTTCTTAGATCTGACTATATGCAGTGCACACTTGAAGCAAGTTTGACCATTTCCAGAGGCAGCCTTTCTGCTACTTCACATTATGTGTGATCGTTTGTACCTGTGTAAACATGGCACAATACTTTAAGGGACTACAATGCTTTCATTTATACTGACAACAACTGCTACATACATCTAGAGCTGGACAGATTTCAGGAAATCTCTGATTCCACAGTAAAGTAGGTTAACTCTGAGCAGTTTTTTTTAACTAGTAGAACAGCGACACTCAGCAGCCTCATGCCTCAGGCACACATCACATTCATACACACGGGTTTAAATTCCAGTTTTGCCAAATTCAGAGCAGAGATCTGAACTGGGGTTTTCCATATCCCCTATGAATGCCTTAGCTATGTTTGTTCTGAAAGAGGGGCAGTCTCACTTTCGAGTTTCAATCAGGAAAACACATGCTTGACATGAGAGAACTTCACCAAAATGTTGTGTTAAAACTGATAGATGGCTCCAAAAAATCACAGTTTTAGTGAATGAATATTTTCTGATAAAAAGGTGGTTTCACCAAGCAGTTCTTGACAAGTTCTACTTATGTGAGCTTTGCACTAATTTTGGTGACTTTATAATATCTAAGAAAATGAAGAATAAAGATCCTATATTACTAACTAAATTTACACAAAAACATTTCCTGACAGTATCATTATAATTTCATAATCCTTAGCATGCAAATTAATGCAGTACTTAACCTCTCCTTTTTTTAAAGGAATCTGTATCTGGGAATATTTAGCAACACATGAAGTTTCTCTATGTTTTTCTTTCCGGTATGTAACTGGAATCTTCTTGGAGATAATGATACCTGAAAAGTTCTATCAGCCAAGTATAGAAGGAGATGCAGAGAAAAAAAATGATGTGCAGTTGTAAAGAAAGGAGCACTAGGTAGCTTTTGATGTATGTATTAAAATCTTTATTAACTATGTTCCAATGTATGGAAATGCACATAAAACTATATTTTTAATTATACATAATTTAATTATTCCTTAGACAGCAATCTTAGATAGCCAGACTAGGTCAGAACCACATTTTTATGGTTGTGACATAAACCCTGGCAAACAGGAGCTTATAACGGAAGTGCTAATACAACCTGAGCACTCCAAGTGCAAAGGGTATAATCAAATTTAAAAACAATTGTATCTCATGCATTACGTATACTGTCACAAGCTGGCTGTACGACAGGAAAGTAGATGACAACAACATGCAAGCAAAATAAATCAGGATTAACTGATGGTGTTTGTCATATATATTTGGTAACTTTTAAGCATAAAATAGATTACACAGTTTTCAGTGTTGTATTTTTATATAAATGCTGCTGGCTATGATGCTGAAGTAGTCCAGCAAGTTGTATTGCAGTGCATATTTTATTTGCACATCCCTCTCCTCTCTCAGTTCTAGAAGTGAACTTAATGAGAAGCTGCAACACCCAGACTGAAAACAACATTTCATTCTGTGAGACAGTTTAGAAATGTGCCCCCTGCTTCACTTGCATGCATCAAAATAGTATCCTAAGTTTTTAGTTTCTGGCTTTTCTAGGGTTACATCCACATTTGAAATCTGCCAATTTTTTTCTGAGGGTTAGATGATTTGCAACACCAGCTCCCACCCCGCTGTGCCCATACATACACATCTAAACATCTTTACTTTGCGCTGTTGCGATTACACTGCACTACAGTGTTTTTAAAAAGGTGCTGAACACCATGGTCATACATTATACTGCTCTGCTGTCTACTGCATGTATTGCAGGATTTATCACGTCATGCACTGTTGGCTCTCTATCAGAAAACTATACAATTTCAGACCAGGAGTGAAACTAAATAGTTCCTGTAACTTCTCTTGCTTAATTCCATCTTTTTTTTTTTTTTTTTTTTTTCCCTAAACAATGTCATTTTCAAGATATTGGTAGGTGGCATGGGCAAAACACTGAAGACCTGTTATTCTTTACAGTGGTTAATATAGACAGGTTCCTGAAAAAATACCTGAAGTTGTGACATTAAAACAAAGATTCTGAAGATACGAATTAAGACATGGCTCAGCAAACACTGAGTGGGACAAAGAGAAATTATATGGTCCACTTAGACAAAACATAGGATGGTGCAGGACCGTAGTGAAGAGCCGTAAAACTGTTATGAATTGGCCAACTCCAACTATTGCTGATTAGCAGGTAACTATGGCAATGTGTTCTCAGTTAATCATTCATTCATCCTGAAATGAAGATGTCCGCAACTACTGAGTGAGTGCCTTTTTTCTGACTCCTAACCCTGGGTAAAACATAAGAGGTTCTGTTGGTTTGTGGTCATTGGGTTCCCAAAATGTACTAAGGCAAATAATCCTTCTCTTTGGACTGGTGTTTTGGTTTCTAATCTTTCTGTATATTGTATTGGTCTCTGCCAGGTGACTTGTAGGTGCTGGGATTGTCTACTTCATCTGTTCATTGGCTGAACTTCTACAGGTTATGAGTCTTATTATCTTTTAAAGTTATTAACTTGCTACTATAGAAAAATTGTTTTATAACAAATGTTCCATGTAAACCCAGAATTCATTATAGGATGTCAAAATTGTGTCATGCTTTTGCTGGACCGAAGACAGACTCTTCAGAGTGAAGCACCTTCTGCTTTTGACTTACTGAAACAGGAGTTTGAATGGAAAGTTACCAAACCTAGACCACAGAGCCTAGGAAGTTGTTCACAATATTACTCGCTTTCTGACTAAGCAACAAAGTAGAAGAAGTTGCAAACTAAGGAATGCATTAGGGTTTTCAGAATACCTACATGGCAGGAATCACACTGCTGGGCAGAAGCAGTCTCAGTGTCAGTTTTGAAGCCAAACTCGTCACTTATCTGTACTGTTCAACTACTGGAAAGTTTTCAGGGTTAGCTCTGGGCAACCTCCTCAGTACTACTAGTAAGAAAGCTGCTGCTTCTGGCCAACTTAAGGATGTCTTTTATGTGAAGACAGGTCCTGGAACTTCATGCCTAAGCCTGGCAGCTTGCTTATGCCATCAATCTGTGCAGTGATGTCAGATTACTGATGTCAAGCAAACAAGATAGTTTGGACTTTGTCCTAGAAAAGTCCCAACATCCCCACAAGGGTAAGGATAGAGAGTGTTTGTGAACAGATGAAATTCAGATTGCCAAAAATGGAAATACGACTACTTCCAGATTTTAAGAGGATCACACAGAGCTCTTAGGATTGACCAGACATTCAAGCTAAATTCCTTTGCTTAAAGGACTTCAAGAATACTTAAACTACAAATAGAAAGCTGAGAACTCCAACAACATATGGCAAAAGGTAGACAATCTGTGGAAGAGAAGGATGGGATTCTGAAAAATCAGCATTTTCTAGCTCTGAAATGCAAAGGGCAACAGACAGCTGCAGGCTGGCATTTAAGTGGAAAGGTGTTACACTCGTGACAATTCTGGAGTAGTCAAGTATGCACAAGTAAACGTGTAGCCTGACATGAGTACCCATAATATATTACGATAACTGGAGGACTTGGGGTGTGTAAAATCTAAAAATTTTCTATTTTCTTAACTATTTTTGTTACTCATGTTAAGAAGAAGGTAATTGAAAGTTGAAGTCAGCAGGGTGAAGCACTGTGAGATGGAAAAATTATTCTACTTTAATATCCAATCCTACAGATATTATGCAACTAAAAATCTATCCTTTGAAGCAAAAGTGTATTTTTCTCCCAGTTTATAATTTTATCCTCTCTGCAATATGACTTTAGCTGACATTAAGCACATCTATTAAATTTCAACATATTACTTGAGTCATCAGAAATACTTAGGCTACTTGTAACTCTACATCAGATTCTTGGTTCCTGATTTTCAGAGTGGCTTTATGATTAAGATTCTTGCACCTGCAGAGAGCTCTACTGACTTTTAGAGGACTCTACACATGTGCAGGCATCTGGTTGTGGAAAGTCTTGCAAGATTGAGTCTAGATTGTTACTAAACTCCTGATCTTGAAATTTAACACACTTAATTATTAGTTACCCTGGATAGACAATTATACCATCTGCATCCCACTGCATTCACATGCAATGATATGTCCATACTTTCTAAATTACAAGATCAAATCTAAATGAAAACATTTATATTACAAATCGAGATAATTTGATTTGCCAAGATTCTCTGCAGTGTAGAAAAACTAATTGTATTGATGGACAGGAGTATTTGGGCCAGTCAATACAGAAGCACTGGAGTTTAAGAACAGAAAGGATTTCTTGGCTCATCAAATGCAATTTCCTTCTGTCAGAGGTGGTCAGGTGTTTCATATACTACTTCCATGATATTTCTGGAAAAACAAACATACAGCTTTCCTAACTGACCCACATCAAGCCTTACAATTTTTGCTGCTACATCAGATTTTCAGTCCCCCTTTCCTTTCACTTATCCTGTGATCTATATTGAAAACTGAGGCAAAATATTCAAATACATTTTAAACGATGCATAATTTATCCTCCACTGCTCCTTCATCTTCAGTGCACAGGGATCTCACTTACTGTTCTCTTAAATTTACATGGCTGAAGAACCTTTTGCTATAGATTTTTTACAACTAATAACGTTTGAATTTTGGCAAATCTTATTTCACCACTACACTTCCCATCACTGAAGTTTAGATTTCCTTGCTGACAACTCTTTGATTTAATTAATCTCGTAATTTCTTGAAGTTCATCCTTTCTTTTGAAATCAAGAAACCTAAACACTAACTTCTGTTAATCATCCAGTTAATCTAAATGTAATCTACATGTGATCACTTAAAAGAAGGTTATTTTTATGACCAACTGTTCTTTAGTGCACTTACCACTTGCCAAAACCAATGTAAATCAATTCTAAAATAGATTCAGCTATAATTGACTCAGTAATCATTCAGTATTGTCTACCACATCCAGGAATAACCGGCTCCAAATATTATTATTGACACTTGTTTCCCAGGGAGCAGCACAGGAACTGGTCTGTCCATCAGTAATTTTGACTATTGTGTTCCCAGCTCATTTATTTCTCCTTAAGTCAAGGGACCACAAGTCTGTGGTCCAACAGAACTATAAGCCAGTTTAATTGCTTTGGTCTTTCAAGCCTCCATCCGCTCCAACCAAGGATTCTTTGATTCTCCTTTGTACTAGTTCCAGTGCTCTTCAAACCTTTAACAAAACAATTCCAGAAAAATAAATGACAAATAAAAAGCTCTGCCCAGAAAAAAATACAAAATTTAGTTGCTGTCAATGCAGGAAAATTCAAGTCCTTAGTAGACTTAGATCACGACTCTCAGTGAAACCATAGGCTTTAGAAGTTGTAATATAATATAGCTGGATTCAGTGTCTTACTCTGAAAGTGCACTATTAATAGGCAGGTAGATGCTTGTGCTCCATTGACTACATAGGCCTCAGAAACAAACTACTTCTGAAGGTAAGAACCTACACACTTCATGACTAGAAAGCAGTTTTAAAAATGAAGTATTACAAGTCCCTTATGTAAACCTTAAACCTGATAGCAATACCTAGAGAATCACAGAACAGCTGAGGCTGGAGATTATCTAGTCCAAACCTGTGCCCAAAGCAGTCAGCTAGAGCAGGTGGCTAGCTCAGGATCAAGTTCAGCCAGGTGCTGAATATCTCCAAGGATGGAGACTCCACAACCTTTTTGGGCAAGCTCTTCCAGTGTTTTACCATTGTCAAAGCAAGAAAGTATTTTTTCTCATGTTTAGGTGACATTTCCTAGATTTCAGTCTGTGTCTCTTGCCTCTTGTCCTTTCAGTGGCCACCACCGACAGGAATCTGGCTCCAACTTCTTTACTCCCTCCCATTATATATTTATACACATTGATAAGATCACCACTGTCTTCTCTTCCTGAGGCTAAACAGTCACACTTCTCTCAGTCTCTCCTCATACAACAGATGCTCCTTAATCATCTTAGTGGCCCTTTGCTGGACTCATTCCAGTATGTCCATCGCCCTCTTGTACTGGGGAGCCCAGCAGTGGACACAGGACACTGAGGACATGTTTGTTTTCTCCATCTCTGTTTTTGTTTATGTTCATTTTACTGGTTCCATGAAAGGAATTAATTTCCATTTTACTTAAAGTAATTTTCAGCTCCATTTCTACATACATACATATACCTTGGCATGATATTGCATAGTTTAATGTTTCAGTGTTGTAAGGAATGCTTTATCACTCAGAGGCTCCCTAGGCTAGCAAATGGCACCAAATGTGCAAAGTCAGAAACAAAAACTTACATATTATACACAGCCTGTACAATTTTATATTGCATTTGATTTTTTCACTTCTAGATCATCAGAAATTCCTTTTAAATTGAAACGAATCTACAGGAAGGAGATGAAGAGAAGAGGAACTTTTTATGGAGTATGTCAATCTGTAGATTAATTAATACGTTGATTCCATTTGAGAGCCTGCATGTACCTGTCTTCTGACTGAGATACCCACTGTGCAATCAGTGGTAATTTAAAAATCAATTGCTTTTCTGTAGTAATTAAATTTGTCCATTTAAATAGATATAATTGATAGAGCCTGCAACTAATTTCAAAGCAGGGTTTCTTAAGGGATTCTAGAGATTAAAGGCTGTGGGCGAGCAATTTGTGGGGTTTTTACTCAACAAATGGACATCTAAATAAACTGTTTTGTGTATCATTTTTAAAAACACTATGCCAGATATGAAATTTATCTTGAAATATGCTGCTAGACAAAGCAAAATATATTGCTAGACAAAACCAAAAAGTTAATGGAAGTGATTGTAATTAGGCATAAGTATATCTTAAAGGTATTGAAATATAATTATTCTTACATTTCACAGAACCAAATGTCTTGCCTGTAAAATTTCATCATATTCTTTTAAAATGCCTCTTTTTTGATATGATGCTCTAGCTTTTTGTAAGTCTGGCTACTTTTCTCAAAATGTCATTAAAAGTTGCATTTTCTTTTGAGCATACAGAGAGAATTTATGGAGGTTTTGCCACACAGTGCTTAATCAAATAAAATATGATGCTTGCACGTGTAGCATACATATTTCTGAGATTCATTAAACAACTCCCCTCAAGGCAATTCATTGTTATGCACCAGAGGGCTTTAAGATGGACTATTTAGGGGGAAAAAAAACAAACAAACAAACAAAAAAAAAACCAAACAAACAAAAAAAAAAAAAAAACAAACAAAAAACCCCAGAAAATAGGACAAGAGAAAAAGGGAGAAACCTAAGACTAGCATGAAATGCGTATTCACAGTTTTAAAAGTCTTTGCAATTTACTTCAGCCCTGAGGTGGCATTAACTGACACATTAGCAAGTTATATACTGTGTTATGTGCCTACGTAGCCTAGAATTCAATAAAAATAACACCAGGGAAATTGCTGTAACACATTGCACATACAGCACATGTTTAAAGTAGGGAACACCTTACAAAAGCAGACACAATGTTAATGATAGCGTGTTGCAGTTAACTCACAGACTGCCCTGCAACTCATATAATTGAATTGCCAACTGTCAGTTTGCAGAGGCTTCTTTACAGTATTTTAAGGCAAAATCCTATAATTCCTAAAAATTAAAGAGAATTGAAATTTATTTGAATGAAATCTGGTTTTCCATATCAATATACTATACCATACACCCACAAAAAGAGTAATCGTTCATTTTTTGTTAACATTAAAACTGAGATACTAATATCTACTCCAAACAGTGTGCCTTCTATAAGTGGAGTAATATGCATTTAGAATAGTAGGGTAAAAGAGTTACATAGCTTATGTTGTTGTAGAAAGTGGGAAATAAATTTATTTCACAAATGAAGGGACAATTCAGCATTTCAGGATCTCGAAATTCAGTCCTACGCAGTGAAACCATAGTATTGCCCAATTTTTCTTTAAGAAAAGTTTAGGCATTCTTTCATTGTTTATTTTTTATGCTTTCTTTTCTTTGAAAAAAAAAAGGAATTAAAAAAAGAATCTTAAATGTAACACTATAGCTATCACTAGAGCCAGATCTGTTTAACCTCTCAAGTGCCAAGTCAGATAACAATCATGCAGATTGTTTCAGTATGCTCCTGTTTTATTTATCTGTTAAATACAACCTAATCTATAGGGATAATGGGTATATCAAAATATGCACATTCTGCACATTCTTGGTATGTAGAGAATTGTTACGGAAATGCTAAGATTAGTGTGCACGGAGAATGAATAGCAATATCTGGGTGCGGAAGCATCAGAAGGAAAAAACAGCTGGAGAAGAGTTACAAGAATGATCTGTATCCATAGCACCTAGATTAGCAGGTCTTCAAGATCCTGGCACACATCTACCTACAGCTTAGCAGGACATCCAGATGAGGAGGCAAAGGGCAGTGAGCAAATCCCAATGACCTGCCAAAGTGGGACAGGATGGTGAAAATAATCATGGTCAGGTTACAAAAAGGCATATCCAAAACCAAGACGTGGGAAGAACGTGTAAGTGAATGACTGAAAACAGTCTAGATTTAAAATAAATCCACTTTCCACTCCTAGGAGGTCTTGCATTGTTGCTACAATGTTGCAACATTATTTCCTACAAACTGTGCATATTTTCTTCTTTAGTATTACAAAAGCAAATAATTGATTCCCTGTGTTCACAGCATTTTCTACAAAAAACATATTGAATGAATTCACCTGTTTTGTTATAATTGGGCTAAGATTGAATTTAGTATTTATGGATTACACTCTCTGCTAACTCCTAGAACTATACAAGCAGATCCTCAGCTGGTATACACTGCTACAGCTTCATTAAAATCAAGGGGCTACAACAATCCATGCCAGCTGTGGGTCTGCTACATTAGTGTGTTATTGGGCACAAACAGAACCTAGCTCCTTGCATTCTTGCTTCAATCCAGACTGGAGGTTTCATGAAGAACAGACTGCTAAGACTGGATATACTTTGAAAAGAAGGAGATGCTTTAAAAAGATATATAATCAGGTGATCTGCAATTATTAAATGATTAATAAGTTTTCTGAATGGCTTTATGAGATGCATGGGCAAACACGATGCACCTTCTATAGCTGGGAAATTGATATCTAGAAGGCTAAGTGACTTGCCTGTGGTCATATATTGTTTCCAAGCTTTCAGCTATAGGCTGTCCCAATCCCCATTTTAATTAGAAGACTTGGCTGCCTTTCAATGGGTTTAATAAATGTGTGCTATTGAAGTAATGATCGACACTATTTAAGCTGCTTTCTTGAGCATTTAAGCTTAGCTGCAAATAAATTTTGTTCTATACTGTTAAAATTTCACTTATGTGTTGCAAACTAGGCCAGATGTTATTTAGTACCACTGGTGATGGGACTGATCTGATTTCTCACACTGCTAAACTAAGAAGTAGTCATTGTTCTACAGACAGTTGTTTCTCGATATCAAAAAACACATCTAAAGGACAGTTCTGCAGAGATACTGAGGCCTGCAAAATTATCTAATGCTTAGGCCTGTAAATGCTGCCAACTTCTCTTTCATTAATGTATACAAAATTCAAGAGTAAACAATTTATTTTTTTTTTATATATAGCAACAGAACATCTGTCTTATCAAGAGTGAGAGAGAGATGATTGGGTGTATCTTCTATCCAAAATCAGAATTATGATTATCAAATTCTATGTTTTGTTATTGTTTAATCAGCTGGCATCAGTATTGCAATGGCTTGCACTATATAAGCTACACATCAGTGAAAGATGACTGATTCTCAGGTTAATCAATTCTTTTTAAAAAATAGAGAGACATAAATTACTACTCTGATTCTGTCTTCCTCTTTGTTTCATTGCAAGTAGGAAGAGCTCTGCCCCATGAGTGAGAAGCACAGGATTGCCCAAGGATGAGGTCTTCAGTGCAATCTAAATGCCAACTAGGTACCTACATCCTTTATTGGGGCTGTTTAGAGCAGCCTGTTAGCAATCTGAAGGTAACTTAAAAGCTCAAAACCAAAAAAAAATATCCCAGAAAAGAAATCTGGGTGAAAACTTTTCTCTGCATTGGTGTTGACACAAGACCAAATACGGGTAGATCTTTTCTGAACTACTTTATGAGTAGCAGGGATTTGGATCATGCACATGTTGGAAAAGAAAGCTGAAATTTCACCTTGTAAGCCGAGTTCCTCACTGCCACTTTGTTCTCAGCTTTCTTATATCCTTGACTTCCAGCAAGCTTATCCAAATAGTTTTGAAACAGCCATTCTGTTAGGAGTTTCTTCAGCATACATGATTGCCTCTTGAATTCCCAGTAGGGCTGGAAGAGGGGGCTCAACACACAGAGCAGAAAGACAATCCAAATTACTGCAGCCACCTCTTCTGCTGGACACGGGAGAAATGCAGTGGAGACATATTGGCTGCTCTGTGTCAACGCAGCTGCTCTCTAGGACAGTTTCTAAGGTATATCTCCCTGTTATACCAAGGGGTTCAGCCTTCCACTGATTTAAATGTTTGATTTGTAGTCTGTTCTGTTCTGCTCTCTTCCATTCCTCCTGCTAAGGTTCAGATCCTAACCTCACCCATCACACAGAGGTGGAATCTCAGAAAAAGGATAGCTGTAAAAAAAGTATGAGTGAGCTGGCACTCCTGTTTCTCTAAGAAACTAGTGTTACACATGCAAATAATTGGTTTTGTTTAATTCCAGGCTGCATGAACAAAAGAAAGAAAATAAGCAAAGCTCTTAGGCAAATGCATCTATATTTAAAAAATAAACCTTTAATAAAGTGTTATCTAATAGAATGACTTATTTTTGCCTTCAGTGTTGCAAATTCACTCACAAAGATGGTTTAATCAATTATCTGATTTTTTTAAAAGGTAGATTTTTGTGGATTTTGGTGGGTTGTCTTTTTTTCTTGAGAGGAAAGCAAAAAAGACACCATCTTCTGGCCCTCTGCTAGGGCAGATTTCTTAAAAAAAAAATCATTTAAAAAATAGAAAAAATCTACATCCTGTGTTTATGTGAAAATTTTGATAAAGAGTTTAAGATTTGACTGGTATGGGTCCGTATTGAGCTGTACAGGCAGGTGGCTGAGTCAAAACTCTGGTGACTGGAAATTCTCTGTCCCAATGGGGCTACAACCTAAGCAGTGTCATCCACGCCCTTGTGTTTTATTAACAGACTTTTACGGTGAATATCTCACACATTGCTCTGCCATCTGCTGCTTCTTTATTGAGGTAGCATCACAGAACCATAGGGTGGTTTGGCTTGACAGGAACCTTTAAAGACCATCTAGTTGCAAGCCCCCTGCCATGGGCAGGGACACCTTCCACCAGACCAGGTTTCTCAAAGCCTCATCCAACCCGGCCTTGAATATTTCCTGTTGGGGCATCCACAGCTGCTCTGGGCAACCTGTTCCAGTGCCTCACCACCCTCATTGTAAAATATTTCTTCCTTATGTTTGCTCTAAATCTACCCTCTTTCAGTTTAAAACTGTTCCCCCTTGTCCTGTCACTATGGGCCTTGGTAAAAAGTCTTATAAGCCCCCCTCTAAATACTGAAAGGCTGCAATAAGGTCTCCCTGGAGCCTTTTCTTCTCCAGGCTGAACAACCCCAACTCTCTCAGCCTTTCCTTATAGGAGAGGTGCTCCAGCCCCTTGACCATTTTTGTGGCCTCCTCTGGAGCCACTCCAACAGGTCCATGTCTTTCTTGACCCCAGGACTGGACGCAGGACTCAACTGTAAACAGTTTCTGTCTTTTTCTGGATGTTTTCAGCCCTTTGCCTGCTGTTCCTCTGAGGTAACCTCAGCTAAGCTGCTCTCACCAAGGGGGCTCTGGCTACTGCAGGGACCCCCATCAGTCCTTCAGCCCCTGAGCTCCTGCACTTGCTTGATCCCCCTCTCCTGCAGAGAAGGCAAAACTCCACAAAACTGTTACTTCTGTGTGCATGTTATTGAAGGTCTCTTTAGCCTTCCCAGGGAAATGTCTCTTTCCCCCTTCCCTTCCAGGCAAGCCTTTTAGGCTGCTGTGTTTGGCCTTATGGTGCGGTTATCACACAACAGGGTAACTCCACCAGCATGCTTTAGTTGCAAACCCAGCAACCACCAGGAATCGGTTATTTGCTTTTAGGACGCTGAAGTAGAAAGTGTGTCTCATTTGTAGGGAATAACGTGTCCTCAGCGACTTATAATGCATGAGCAGACCCAGGGGACGTTTTCTGCCGGGACAGAAATAAAGACGAGGGTGGCCTTCCCCGCCCCTGGCCCCGGCCTGGCCGCAGGCCCGCCCG